>NC_142951.1:22234922-22259922 GCF_046866305.1 Octopus bimaculoides | reverse complement strand
AGATTTAGAGGGCCGAGAATTGGTTGCTGAGAAGGTAGATCGAAGAGAATTCATAGATTTATTAAAACGTATGCTAACACTGGACCGTGACCGTCGTATCACTCCAGGAGAAGCCCTCAATCATTTGTTTGTTGTTATGGGACATCTTGGAGATTATGGACACTGTAATATGTAAGTTCTTTATTTTGGTTTGCTCTGCTTCAGACTTTCATTACCTGAATGTATTGCTATCATGGTTTATTTTTTCTTTCTGCAAAACTATAAATTATTTCTTAATTAACTATTTAATTTCTCAAGTAATTACTAGACACTACTTAATTCTTTTACTACCAGTCTACACCAGTCTACACCAGCCTGTATTAAAGTGTTCAAATTTCAATTAGAATTTCAATCAAAATTTTGTTATTACATTAATGAAGACATAAAATTTCAGAAGATATCCATCTGTCTTTTAAGTTCTTGTAAACTAATCATGTTATCATTCACAAATTAGTCATTAAAAAAAAAAAAAAAAAAAAAAAAAAAAAGCAGGTAAAAATCTTACTTTGTGCACCAACATAGAGATTGGTTTGTCCTTTTGCAATTGTATTTCTAAAAAACAGACTGCTAATATGTTTAATTTTCGGCTGTTTTATAAAGAAGCTCCTTTAGGTTACCATCTGGTTTGGGATTCAGTCCCACTTCTATAGTTCTGGGCCAACCAGTGCTTTGTGAGAGAATTTGGTTGACAAAAACTGGGTGGAAGCTTGTCATATGTGTGTGTGTCTTTGTGTTGCCCCCAAACACCCACCCACCACTTGACTACAGGTGATGGCTTATGTTCCCTTAACTTAGCAGTTCAGCTAAAGATACCAATAGAATAACTACTGACTTTAAAAGTACTCTGATTTGTTTGGCTAAAGCCTTTAAGACAGTGCCCCAGCATGGCCATAGTCCAATGACTGAAACAAGGTAAAGATAAAAGTTAATGCAATCAAGATTTTGGAAGAATTTAATGAAATGTCTTTTACTAAATTTCATGATATCATTAATAAGATTTTGATGAAAATTTTAATTCAGATATAAACACATTAGTCAGCATGGCCAAAGGTGGATTTGTATCAAAAAGGATTAAGTAATATTCCAGCCACCAACTTATATTTATATTAGATTGGATCAAATTACCTATGTTCCATCTACTATGGGACGAAGGCCTCAGCATATTCTCTCCACCTACCATGGTTTGATGTGGAGGCCATGAATTTGAGCTTGAGATCATACTGGTTGGATGAGCCTACTCTGTCACACTGGCTTGATGCAGTGATTTTTATGGAGGTAAAGGTACCTTCTCAAGTCATAGTGATATATATATCAGTATGACTTGAGAAGGTGTTTTGAGAGGCAGATATGGCTATCATTTTAAGCGTGTTGAGTGACCATGTCAAGGCTATCCTCATTAATTGCAAATTTGTATATGAAACGAGATTTTAATGCTTCCCGGCTTCCATGGCATATACATTCCCCACCTGGATGGAACACCGGTCCATCACAGGATTACTCATTTTTGCCATCTGAGTGGACTGGAGCAATGTGAAATGAAGTGTTTTGCTCAGGAACACAATGCATTTCCCAGTTCAGGAATTGAAACCACAATCTTACGATCATGAGTCTAACACCCTAACCACTAATCCATGCACTTCCTCAGCGATGCTTATATATTTGTCCTTTATTAGCATGCCAAACACTGAGGTGGTGAAATTTGATCTGTGGATGTTGAGTCTCACAGAGACAATGATAAGTGACTGGAACCTTTGATGATTAGCTTTGCTTGAGAAGACATGTTAAGCTAAGTGAAATCATAGTTGTGCCCAGTGCTGGAGACAAACGAAAGGCACTTGTGCTAGTGAGACATAAAACGGCATCCATGCTGGTGAGACGTAAAATGCACCTGTGCAAGTGACACGTAAAAGGCACTTCTACTGGTGACACGTAAAAAAGCATCCTGTACTCTCTGTGGAGTGGTTGGCATTAGGAAGGGTATCCGGCTGTAGAAATCAAGCCAAATTGACTGGAGCCCTGTGCAGCTCACCAATTTACCAGCTCCAGACAGACTATCAAACCAATGCTAGCATGGAGAATGGACACTAAATGATGATGATGGTGATTTTATTCTTTTATTCTCCAGATTCTTAATTGTTTTGTTAATTAAAATGGTAGGCAGTATATTCTTTGTTGTTAAAAGTATGGTAATGGAAGGGGTTGAAAATTTCCATGATTGATTTTATGTATTTTGGATTTTTTTTTTTTTTCTTCTTCACAAAACTTTTTTTTTTTTTGTTTTTGCTTGTTTTTCTCCAGAGTCAAAAGTAGTGTGCAAAGTATGGAAATCTGCCGCCGACCACAAACAATAAGTGCTTATGATCTGAATCAGAATAGTGGATCAGTGGTTGCTAACTTAGTGCCATCATCAACAGGCAATATTACAGTCACATTTAATAACCAAATCAATGGATTGCCTCCTCAGGTAACATTAATCATTTCTCACTCTTTCACTCTTTCGCTCTCTCTCCCCTCTCTCCCTCCCTCTCATATATATATATATATATATACTTTTTATTAAAGCTGAAAAAAATCTTCACAAACTGTTACTTGGAGTTTCACATTACCATTTACCAGACAGCTGTGACCATACTCTGATCACAGCTGTCACGGATGGTAATGTGAAACTTTGAGTAATTGTTTGTGAAAATCTTTTTGGCTTTAATAAAAGCATATTACTCTACCTTCAGTATTTGAGTACTAATTTTTTTCTGCCTTGTTTTGAATTTATTTGCTTATTCGTATATATAAACACCCAGTCCATTCTTCAGGATGGTTATTGTTAGGAAGAGCATCCAACCATAAAAACCCTATCAAAAGGGACATAGCAGCTTGGGGTAGTGTTCTACTTGGCTGGCCCTTGTCAAATCGTCCAACCCATGTTTGCATGGAAAGCAGACATTAAACAACGATGATGATGATGATGATGATATATATATATATATATATATATATATATATATATATATATATATATATATATATATATCATCATCATCGTTTAATGTCTGTCCATATACATACACAATAGGTGCAGGTGTGGCTGTGTGGTTAAGATTTTACTTCCCAATAACATGGTTTCAGGCTCAGTCCTGCTGCATGGCCCCATGGGAGGGTAGGTGTCTTATATAACCTCAGACTAGCCACACCCTTGTGAGTGCATTTGGTGGATGGGGACCAAAAGAAATCTGTTATGTGTGTGTGTCCGTTATATGTGTGTGTGTACCTTATCCTTATATTGAACACCCTTCTACACACTAGAATTCCTACACATTAGGATAGGTATGGCAATCACTGTGGGATTTTATCTTAGAGAAGAACTTTTCTCTCTAGATATTTTGTGTAAAAGCATATCATGCCAGGCTTTGACTGATGTCAACAAACTACCAGACACAGTGTTTTGGAATGATTTTACCATCTCAGTGGTAGACATGCCTCAGTCATTTGGATCTGAGATGGAAATTTTGTTCTTGTATATAGAAAACTGGAGTGTTATTTGGTGGTGTATACTAAGGCTTACAAAGTTGGAATATATTTAGTATAAGCACATAAAAGTTGTGAGGATCAGATTAAAGAGGATTTTATATATTTACATATATATATATGTATACACACACATATACACACACACATACATATGTGTGTACGTTTGTAGAAATAAATAATCTTGTATTTTTCTATTATTCAATTGATCTTTAATCATAATTAAATAAACGTCTTTAGCTTTAAATAGTATAGCTTTAACTATTACACCGGTTAAATATGTACTAATTTTATCTTCATTATTATTTTAAACTTAAACTTCGTTCAACTTGTATTTAAAACAATGATAATTTAAAACAATGATAATTTAGGTAAGATGTTTTTTGTATATAATATACATGTTATTATTATGGATGAAGAGATGATTATTGAATGGTTATTATTTTGATATTATGATATTTTTAAAATAATTTTTCTATCTTTATATAATAAGTATTTCATATTAATTCATTTGGTACTTATTGTTGGTTGAGATATATATCTAATTATTGTTCTAATTACGATCTGACGAGTAGCTATATTTTTGAATAGAACTTATTTTCGATAATTTCAATTGATTTTAATCGATTTAAATTTCTTTTCTATTTGAAAATTGGTTATGAAACACGTGTAATCTTTTTATTATATTTATCTTATGATATTTACTTTACTTTATATTATACTCATTTATTGTGCTTTTAATTATTAATTTTTCTATATGTGATAGTGGATTTTCATCGATGAGTTCTTGAAAATTGGTTATTTTCCCTAAAACTATATATATTTTATATATACTTTATCTATAAGGCTCAATTTAATTTTAATTTTTTATAAATTGATTTTTTACCTGTAATTTTGGATTTTGTCCCTAATAATATTATATATATATATATATATATATATACACATGTATATAAATGTGTGTGTGTGTATATATATATATATATATATAACCTCAATCTTCTGATAATGCCTGCTTAATTAAAAAATCATTTGCAGTCATTTCCCTTGATTTGTCTGTTAATGAAAGTTAATTTACCTTTAATATTTTTCTTAATTATTTCATTTAATTAACCCTGCAGTAGTTACTTTTGTTACTTTTCTATGATTGTTGAGAACAATCATAGAATTTTATTACATACACACACATTCACTTGTATGTATTGTTGCATATTAAGTATCCCTGCACTGACTAATGTTAGCTTCACTTGAAAGTAGCCTCTGTACTGTGCATGTTAGTTTTTAATCATTACTTTTGAACTAACCAGTAATAACTTTTCTTCTTTCTTCTGATTTAGGTGGCATCTCAAAACTTTAGTGGAACTGCTCCTCAAGCAACAGAACTTCCATATCTTCAGTATCCAGGCCAGTCAGGCACCACGTACCTGCCCTATCAACCAGGGCCACCACAAGTTGCTACGCAACAGCTTAACCAGCAACTGCCGCCACAGAGAAACAGTACTCAATTCAATCGACATGATCCATTCCGTCAACCTTTATTACCCTCCCTTGTTGTACCTGCCCCCATTCAAGGTAAGTTTATATCTTTTCATATAACACCTCTACAACTTAACTTTCCAACCATGAGGTCTTGTGTGCAGTCTCACTGCCTAGCACCTTGGGTGTCTTCTTCAGTAGCCCTGGGCTAGCAAAAGCCTTGTGAATTGATTTGGCTGATATAACTGAACGAAGCCCATCATGTGTGTGTGTGTGTGTGTGTGTGTGTAGGTGCTGCATGGTCTATGGTATTGTGTACACATCTATACCTGAAGATATCCAACTAAATGTGTGTTTTTTTACATCTAGAATAGCTTGAATGCTGATGATTCAAATGTAAAGCTGGATTGAAACATATGTAGGATTTTGGGGATTATTTCTTTAGTTATTTATTTTGTTGTTCAGGACCCCTTATATACTGAATCTTATATGTATTACTTTTTCATTGTCATACTAATAAATTTAACCAAGTATCCACTATATATTTTTTCTTCTCCATTTTCTTTTATTAACTTATATATATATATATATATATATATATATATATATAAGGGCTTAGAAAAATTTTCTAGCCTATATAGCATATGCTGAGAAATAGATGCTATATCGTCTCACCACTCAAAGAAGTCACAAACACACCTGTTGAATTTGACGCAACAAGCTAACAGAAAGTTTTAATAAAATGGATAGTTTATTCATAAAATAACTGGAAATAAGCATAAAGTTTGAATGTTCAAATTCTTCATTGTCCCTATTATCAAATATATACATAAGTGTCAGTGCCACATAAAAGCACCTGTGTTGGTGCCATGTAAAAGTGCCCATGCTGGTGTCATGTAAATAAAAAAAACACCCATGCCAGTACCACGTAAAGGTGCCCCTGTTGGTGCTATATTAAAAGCACCCAGTACATTTGGTAAAGTGGTTGGTGTTAGGAAGGGCATCTAGCCATATAAACCATTTCAGAACAGACAAAGTGTCCAACCCATGCCAGCATGGTGAATAGACGTTAAATGATGATGATTACGAGAGGGGCGGAGATACGTTTGTGTATATCTTTGTGTTGATATCAGGGTCGTAAACAAGCATCACCGTCATACAAGTGGTATTGTTCATTTCCAGTCTTCCATGAAAACATATCTGGTCATGGGGAAAATGTTGCCTTACTTGGAAATAGATAAGTGTTGGCAACAGGTAGAGCATCCATCATCATCATCGTTTAACGTCCGCTTTCCATGCTAGCATGGGTTCCAGTCGTAGAAAATCTACTTCAACAAGTTCTGTCTGACCCATGCAAACATGGAAAAAGTAGATGTTAAATGATGGTGATGATGTTGATGTTGCTTTATAATGGCATTGACAATTATTTATTTTTCAATATACGTCTTCCATTGTGTCTTCTATAACAGATATTCTATTGATTGCAGGTCTCAACTCACCAAATCGATATTCTAATGTTGTTCCTATGGTTACACAAGCTCATCAAACACTACAACTGCAACCACAGATTATGTCACAGGTAATACTCTTTCTCTCTCTCTCTCTCTCTCTCTCTCCATTACCCCCTTGCTAATATTATATTTTGTACTAGACATGTGTCCACATATTAGCCATCTTCCCATCTATACTCTATTTGAGCCAACAATGGACCCTCAAGTTAGTCGCTCAATCTGTTAATACAATCAAATCTTCACCCTATCGTTTTTCTTTTTCATTTTTGTCAAAGAAAAAATAAATGAAATCGTGAAGCCACCTGTGCCCAGCATCGCCTTTCTGGCACTTGTGCCCGCGGCATGTGTAAGGACTTTCGAGAGAGATCGTTGCCAGTGCCCCTGGACTGGCTCTTGTGCGGGTGGCACATAAAATACACCATTTTGAGCGTGGCCGTTGCCAGTACCGCCTGACTGGCCTTCGTGCCGGTGACACGTAAAAGCACCCACTACACTCGGAGTGGTTGGCGTTAGGAAAGGCATCCAGCTGTAGAAATTCTGCCAAATCAGATTGGAGCCTGGTGTAGCCATCTGGTTTCACCAGTCCACAGTCAAATCGCCCAACCCATGCTAGCATGGAAAGCGGACATTAAATGACGACGATGACGATGATGATGATGTTCCTAGTCACACATGGTGGCTCTTCTTACAGTTATCGTCTCAACTTATCAATGGACACACTACGAAATTTGCTGTTTCGCCCCAGATATTCTCTGGTCAAAAAGAACTTTGACCAAAGGCATTCTAAACATGACCATTTCACACTTTATCCAAGCATATATAGAACTGCACTATCCAGTGTGTCCGTTTCTTCACTGACAATTTTTTTATTGCTGGAGCATGGAAGAAACTACCCATGTCAGTTGTTGGCTGTCAAAACACTACATTCTTCAAAACTTTCATGCTTCCTGAAATTTGCCAATGATATGCCTGATGTCCTCCAACCCATTTTCTTTTGAAAGACTTATTCACTGTTCATTTCCTGTGCATATTCTATGTACTGTTCATGCCTTATTGGTTACTTTTTCTAATGAACTGCAGTATACTTAAACACTGTATACAGTAATTTCATTATTATTATTTTATCATTATCTATAACAATGTGATTATCATTTAGGTGCAGTGAATATTCACTTCAGAAATAAAAAAAAGGACTAATTAACCTCTTCTCAAGTGTAATGATATAGGGATCAACGGTTACTGGGCCTAAACAATAATCACATAGTTAAACCCAGATCAGCCCTGATTGAACAGACTAGTAGAAATCAAAAGTATGTGAAGGGAGATTTGGCTATTAATTCTTATAGATTCAATAATCCCTTATAGGCCCACCTTTTTGAGGAGTTTCAACTAAGAATGGAAAAAAATTGGAAAAAATCTCAACCAATAAATAATGTTGAAGCAATTGTCTTCTCTTTGAGTTTGGCTACACCGAATGAGAGTATAACAGTATTTAGTCTGTCACTTCAAGACTTATAACAAACAGTGAAGGCTGAGGTTGAAGTTGTTATAATGATTGTATGTGTGTATGAGCATGTGGATATTTGTAACTCCTTGTGATCTTGCTTTATTGTTGTGAATAAATATCATTCATTTCCAATATTCTTTGAAAATGTATGTCTGGCTAGGGGCAAAATATTATCGTGCTTGGAAACAGGTAAGGGTTGGCAATGGGCAGGGCATTTGGTTGCAGAAACCTCGCCTCAATAAACTCTCAGCTGACCCATGCACACATGGAAGAGAGGGTGTTAAAACAATGATGATGATATATTTAATAGAATCTCGGTTTGTCGTTACAGACTGTCACTACCCAACATCTAACGCCGGTCATCGACAGGGGTCGTGGTCAAGTGTTCATGACGGTAAGTTATTTCACTCTACCAAATCTTCTTTCAGCATCTCTTCCCTTATCTACCTCTGTTTGGTCCTTAAATATTTATTGTTAGCTCTTAAATGCTGCGTACATTAAATATGTTAACTCACACTGAACTTTGTATCTAGTTATCTGCCTTTCTCTACACAGACAAACTCACTCAGTTGCTTGTAGTTAGCTATTTAATGCTTATAATTTATGAGCTGCACACAGAACAGCAAAACCCCAAACAGTATATATATATATATATACACACACATACATATTATATATATATATATATATATATATATATATATATATATATGTATACATACATATATATATATATATATATGTATACATACATATATATATGTATACATACATATATATATATATGTATACATACATATATATATATATGTATACATACATATATATATATATATATGTATACATACATATATATATATATATATGTATACATACATATATATATATATATGTATACATACATATATATATATATATGTATACATACATATATATATATATATATGTATACATACATATATATATATATATATGTATACATACATATATATATATATATATGTATACATACATATATGTATATATATATATGTATATATATATGTATATATATATATATATATATATTTTATTAAATGTATTTATTTTCTCCTAATTAATAAATAACTCGGACAAAATAAATTGGTTAATAGATACCAGGGTAGCAAAGATCACAAAATAACTGTGGTGTAACTCCTGTTTATGAGGTAGAAACTCCTTGATATTTTGGGTACTTGAGTATATATAAATTTAATGAATGGAGTAAAACGCATATGTTAACTATGCGTTTTACTCCATTCATTAAATTTATATATATATAAAGTCTTTATGTGTTCTGGCAAATTTGATATATCTTCTAAAGTAGTGTTTCTCAACTATTTTTTGCCTATGGATTTCTTTAATTCATATTTTACTCTACTGGTTCTACATAGGCATTCCATGCTTAAGAAAGTCTCATTATATTTTTATGAGTAAATATTATTAGAAACTGTATAAAAAAAAAATTGTTAAAAGATTTTGTGTATTGTAGAAGTATAAACCAATTTATTACTGACTGTTAACTTCAATTTTTTGCGATGAAAAAATGTTTAGTATTTACATCAATATTTTTCAATCAGTTTCGTCCTTGATCTGCTATTGGGTGTCTTGTTCCTGGATGTATACTTAGTAAGCAAGTTGGATTTGAACTAAAAACTTTTACTTGTAGATTAAAGGTGCTAACTCTGTTATTCCTGTTCAAATCCAGTCTGATGTTATGTAGCCATCCAGGAATTAGACCCCCTAATGACTGCAGAGTAAACCACTTGAGACTTAAGTGTTGATGTAAAATTACTACAGCCGTCACTTGGAACCAAGGATGTTTTGGTAGCACGTACCACGCTTTTGCTAATTGTTCTAGGCAGCGTTGTAGTCAAGATCTGATATAGATACCTTCTTGGTACTCTCACCCATGATCCAGTGGAACTTTCTAGGTGTGATAGTTAGTTGAAGGGTGAGAGGGGTTGATAAATGTGACGAAAATTCTTCCACTAAAATGCCCCAGCATGGCCACAGTTTAATGACTGAAAAACAGATAAAAAATAAAAGAAAGATATTGAAACTTCATTCATTTCTAAAGATGAGATTTAGTATTCCTTCATTCTTTTACAGGTTTCAGCCAGAGGCTGGGGGCCCTGCTGGAGCAATAACTAATACTTACAAAATTAAAACTCAATTTAATATGTTCAAGTAATTAAGTTGCCATTGCTCTTCTTTTACAGAATGCACCTATGAATTCCTGGCATGGAAACAGACAGGTAGTGGTGAGTTCTTGGCCACAGCAAATCCCAGCTTTAACTTCCCAAAGATCTATTCAGCAACCTGCCGCCACTGCTGTCATTCCCGACACTCTACCCACTCAGGCTGTCTCCGATAGCTGGCGCCGTTCAATTGTATTGGCAGGAGAAGATCTTGAGCAAGCGCCACCTGCAGTGGTACCCTTGGTATGCTGTTGTTGTTATTTAAAATATATCACTTTTTTCTCTATTCCCTGCATATTGAAAATTATCCAGTTTTATTTGTTTCTCACTGAATCTATGATAAATCGGTCCAGAAAGATAGTGTTTTATTAGCCTCTGAACAAGTCTTAATGATATTAATTGTAATGTTTATATATACATATTTTCCTACTTCTTGTTAATTGGGTTCGTTTTATTTATTCCACTAATTAATCAAATGTTTGTTTGGTCACCTATTAAGTAAAATGCAATTTTGTCTATAATTCTAAACTATGTTTTAATTTCTCAGTTATTTTTTTTAGTCAAGAAGTGTTGTATACATTTAGGTTCGTCCAAGTCCCATTTGTTAGCTATTTACGTCCATAAAGAATTTCAATATAACTAAAATGTTCTCTTCTTTTTATCAATCTATAAATACACACACACACACACCCCAACAAACTTGTAAACTATCTATATGTATGTATGCATAAAGTATTCTAGTTGTGTGTGTATGTGTATATATATATATATATATATATATATATATATATATATATATATGGTTTCTATCTGGAATATAAGGTATCTTTTCTCTCACGGAATAAAATAAATTATCGCAGCCTGGGAACTTATTTGCCGATAGAGGCTATGACTAATGTTGCTATTATTTTTTTTTTCATTCTACTGTTAGTTTCCCCTCTATATTTGTCTATACTTCTGCCTCTCTTACTCTTCATTCTGCTTGAAATCTCAGCAAAATAAAGAGCTATTCTGTCTAGTGTCAACTGTTGGAATTGAATCACCATAAAAGAAGTTAACGTAGGTAATAGGGAACTCTTGTTTCCTCACAAAACTTGTTAAAAATAAATTGTTTGTGTTTCTTTAAAGAAAGAAATGAATTAAGTGCAAGAGACTTGTCCAGCAAATAACAATCAGGTCAGCATTGCTCCAGCAGATCTATATAAGCAATGGTGTTCCAGCCATGACCATTATGTCTTTTCTTTTATAAATAAGGGATCACATTGTCCAATGTATCTTCTTTTATTTTAAAAGTCAGGTGTGATTTGTGGGAGCTTTGACTTTTATTTCTAGCAAGTCAACTAACCAAGTAGAGAGTGAAAACACTTCTCATCCAGGCTAGTGATATAAAATGTAGTAAGTAAAGTAAAATCTCTAGCTGGTGACTGGAGTGGGAGGCTGTCCTCTCAACTGATGCATTGCATGGGTGCAGCTGGATGGTGGACTCTGGTAATGATGTTATTCCACGCTATCCGATCCATGGCGCTGGCCTTAGCATGCTTGAGGTTGATGTGCTGCGACTTCAAGACTTCCTCAATTTGTTTTGCCCATGTCTTCTTTGGTGTGCTGCACTGGATTCTCTAGAGCATGGGTCGTTACCACCACAAAAGTTGGTGGTGTGGTAGTCTTCCAGTGCCCATCTGGATGATGTGGCCATACCACTGTAGCTTATGCTGCTGAACTCGGTCTTCAATGGTCAGCTGCTGCTGCTGGCATTGTTCTCAGATGTTGTTTGAGATTCAGCAGAGTAGAGAAACATCAAGGCTCTGACGAAGTCACCACATTTGTAATAACATGATATAATAGACTTAATGTCATCATCATCATAATCATCATGCCTGTTTTCCCATGTTTTTTTTTTTATAGTTTTGTAGACCTGAGTATCCCAGTTATTCCTCTTTTGTCCTGTGTTGTTGTTTGTGAGGTTCAATATGCTGAGATCTCAACACACCACATCTTCCACTCTCTCTCTCTTTCTCGATCAATCGACACCTATAGTAGAACTCTTCATTGTTAGCCTTCAGCACTTTTAGTTACATTCACGACCCTACAGTTGTATTTGCTTCTACATACATCAGGTATGGCTCTGTGGTTTAAAACCTTCTTTTCTAACCATGTAGATTTGGGTTCAGTCCCACTGCATGGCACACTTGGACAAGTGTCTTCTACTACAGCCCTGGGCCAAACAAAGCCTTATGAGAAATTTGGTGGACAGAAACTGGAAGAAGCCTATTGTGTGTATTTGTGTATCCTTGTTTTGACATTATGTGATGGCTACGAAAGAGCATCATTGTCATATAAGCAATGTTATTCATTTCCTGTCCCTTATGGAAAATATGTCTGGCCATGGGGTAATAGTATCTTACCTGGATGCAGGTGAGCATTGGTGACAGGAAAGGCAACTGGCTTTAGAAAATCTGCCCCAACAAATTCCATCTGATGCATGGAAAGATGAATATCAAATGATAATGATGTTGACATCAGCTGTTGTTTTTAATATTTGCTATTTTCTTGACCCTTCCTTACTCCAGTTTCTATACTTTCGCTGTCCACTTTCAGCACTAATTAAATCAACTAGGGTACAGAAACTATTAACTATGTCCATTAAATCACTTGAGTAACCCACGGAGTTCATTTTATGGATACTCCTACTGCTAATTACTCTTCAGCATTTTGTGCATCTAAAGTCTTGGTTCTCTGTTAATACACCCATGATCCCACCACATATTTAGTGTATCCATTGTTTACACTGAGTACACTGTATCAAGTACCTATCTGTTCCCTTCTTGCAGATCAAGCAGAGATGGCACTAAGATGTCTTTCTGTTTTCTATGAACTCCTACTTTGACTTTTATTTACTCTTTCTTAATATTAACCACTTTATGTAGCATCGACAACTGTGAAGGACCATCTAGTACATATGGATGACAGTGATATTAAGACACGTCAAGCTAAGAAAATATTGCTGTCATCCATACTTACAGGCTTGTCTTTTACAGGTGTTGTTGCCACATAGTGAAAAGCACCCAGCACACTCTCGGAAGGGCATCCAGCCGTAGAAATCAAGCCACGACAGACAGTTGGAGTCTGGGCAGCTCTTGTCAAACCGTCCAACCCATGCCAACATGGAAAGGATGTTAAATGTTGATGACGATTATCTCTGTTATGTTGACCTTTAGGCTTTAGATCTTTCTTTAGGTGTGGAACTTTGCTTGGTCTTTAACTATGTTGACTTTTGGAGTTTTAACCATTCTTCCAGCTTTGCAACCATGTGGCTTCTGATCAGCCCAGATCTAGCAGACTTATGATCGAAGGTATATCCACTTTGAGGGTTACTGAGGACTACATTACCTTAGGTGTCATTTCCCCCCTTTTTTTTTATTAGATGACAGGATATAATTTGAGGGAGATTTGATTGTTATTGTCCCACATGTAAAATGTCCCACATATTCAAATAAGAAACTGTCCATTATCAGAGACCCTTGATACAAAGACCCCTTATACAAAAAAAATAAATAAAATCTGTTTAAGCTTTTAATACCAAAACAATGATTGGATAGAAATGGCTTTCAACACTCCATAAGGTTATTCAATGCACAATAATTATCTGGTTAATTAATACATAATGATATTTTGCTTAACGTGTGATTGCATGCATATCTCTGAATTTGTAAATTTGAAGATAGATTATTTTTGGATTTGCTGTGTGAGTGTTTCTGCTTGACTTGCAGAGGATTCAGTTTTGTTGTCAGCACATTATAGTAAAGGGACTGTTGAGTTACAAATGCAGACACTGTTTTGTGTGTGTGTGTGTGTATATGATTTGGAGAGTTGAAATAAATGACTCATAGTATATATGACTGGTCATAGAATAGTTAGCACTCAAGTCATATGGAAACCTTGTAGCTTTCAACAAGTGAACAATGCTAAATATTCTCAGCTAACAGAAAAGAATTTTTTTTATAGGATGTGAGGAAGTATGTAGTAGAACTCTCTTTCTCTCTCTCTCTCTCTCTCTCTCTCTCTCTCTCTCTTTCTATCCAGCTGTAGAAACTCTGCCAAATCAGATTGGAGCCTGGTGTAGCCATCTGGTTTCACCAGTCCTCAGTCAAATCGTCCAACCCATGCTAGCATGGAAAGCGGACGTTAAACGATGACGACGATGATATATACACACACACACACACACACACACACACACACACACACTCGGTGCTGTGTGTCCCACACACACTTAGCAAGTAAACTTCTCACACTCTACCACAAGCCAAACTACGTCTCTACATATCTTCTCTTCCACACATTTCTGCTTCATCCACTATTCTTACCTCCCCATCCACACTCTTTAATCACACTTCCTTTGTAGTATTCGGTCATTCATATTGTGGCGTTCAAACTTCAAGAGTATGCCCTGGCATTTGTCACCATCTATATCTCTCTCTTCCTTTATTCTGATCCTTGTGACTTGTGAGTATGCCTGGCACTTTGCCACCATCTCTATCCTGCTGCCTCCCTGCTTCTCTCTCCTTTTTCTTCACTTCCCTCTGGTTGGGTAACCATATATCTCCACAGCAGTAGTGTACCTGTGTTTTTTGTCTTCATTCCTGATCTCTCTCTCTCTCTTTCTCTCTCTCTCTCTCTCTCTCTCTCTCTCTCTCTCTCTCTCTCTCTCTCTCTCTCCCCCGACCAGGTATCCTTGTACTTCCTCTACAACGAGACACCTGTTTCTGTCTCATTATAACCTTTCATCATCTGACACAAGATCACCTCGTCTAATGCCCCTCCCCTCTTGAAAGTTTTTCTTCTTTGTCTATCTTTAGAGTGACATTGTAAGGTAGGTGTGAGTGGCCAGATCTGGTTAATTTGAACATAAAACAGGTAGAATATTTTGGCCAGATATGGCTGGTTTAAAAGCTAGAGGGTTAAATATAGTAATTATCTCATTATTCTGCTGCAGTAATTAAATGAGAGCAGAACTACATTTTTTATGCTACCAGTTATTTGCCCTCTTTCCATGGAAGCACTTCTTTTTATGACATCTGTCCCTCATTCTCTACACTAAACTCACCTTTGCTTACTACTCACCACATTCACCCCTGCCCTTATCCTTTGCTCTTCCCCCACCCACACTCTTGCATTTCTTTATCCATCATCTTGACTCCCATTCCTTCCTTGTCTGCTGTTATGAATCTGCTATTCCTTTTTTTTGTACTGCCTGTCATCACTTCCTCTCCCCTGAACTACTTTGAGTGACCTCCCACCTCCATTCATATCACCTTACACACGCTACATTCACTCTTACATCTATCATTAACCCTCTCTCACTCTTCACCATCAACACCACACTTTTCCAAACCTTTGCTTAATCTTTTGTCCCCATCCTTTCTTAGCCATCTTTATCTTCTTTCCTCCATTTACTTCCACATGCCCTTGCATAACCTGTTCCTCTCCCTTCTATCATAAAACTGCTTCCCTTTCTACTGGACTCCCCATCAACCAAGTGAGCTGTTTAGTCTTGATAGTCACAAGACAGCCTCATTTCTGCTGGTCCCACAAAAAATACCCAGTACACCCTGTAGAAGTGTGGTTGGTATTAGGAAGGACATCCAGCTGTAGAAATCATACTGGAGCAAGAGACCTGGTTCTCTGATCTGGTGGATTCTATCTAACTGTCCAACTCATGCCAGCATGGAAAGCAGATGTGAGATGAGGATGAGCAGAATTATCTTAATACTTGCAGAGGTGTGAAGACCTAAGTTGAGAATAATAACTTTCTCCAATAACAACATGCAAATGGCTTTATTGAAGGATTAACATTTGGTGAGAGAAGGAATACCTTAAGGGTTCTCTACTAAATCTAACCTGAAAATAACTGGTAGTGGTGGTGGTAGTAGTAGTAATGTAGTAATGGCATTAGTTGTGGCATAATGGTGAACGTGGTGGTTTTGGTGGTAGCCATAACCATAGGTCAAAAATTCTGGTCAAATGTAAAATTTTAGTTAGTTTTCTACCTATAACAAATTATCATTACCCCTTTGATCCACCCCAGCTTAAAGCTAATAAGTACCTGTGCTGTCACTTTGTCCCCTTGTCTGCTAATGAAGATCAAATTTCTACCCTCGGCATGTGAATTAATATTATTGTGAAATTAATTTTTAATTTCTTAATAATCCTTTTTTTTTTTCTCTGTGAGTCACTAACATAACCACTAGGTTTTTGTTTTCCTTCTCCAATTAGGCAGCAAATTTTAGTTAAACAATATTTTTTTTCTGTGTGCCATTGAGTACATCATCCTTTAATTTATTTATGAAAATTCATATCAATGGCCCACTTGAATTACTTCTCTTTGCTTATAATTTTTTCTCTTCTTAATTATACAAGTCTGTGAGAATATTGGTTTAATCTGATTTGGAAACATAATTGTTCTGCTCTAGTTATTAGATTTTTAATTCCCAGTCTTTGTTCTAGATATTAAAGAAAAAAACTTGTTTCACCCTCTAATCCTGGCTGCTTCAAGCTTGTTAACCTTACATATCTACAAGTTAGACATTTGTCTGTAATTTGATGTTGTTCGACTCCAGATCAGTCCAAATCCACCTGAATTATGATGAACAGTGTTATTAAAATAAAATATCTCCATTGTTCTATTCAAGCCTTGTGTATTTAGGACTAGATTAATCTAACATGTTCTTTATTTTATAAAGATAATTGTGAGATTTGAAAGAGTTTAGAATCAACAAGCTTAGGCATGGCTGTCTGGGAAGAAGCTTGCTTCCCTACCACATGGTTCCAGGTTCAGTCCCACTGCATGGCAACTTGGGCAAGTATCTTCTACTATAGCCTCAGGCTGACCAAACCCTTGTGAGTGGATTTGGTAGATGGAAACTGAAAGAAGCTTGTCATATATATACTTGTGTCTGTGTCTCCACCATGCTTGGCAACTGGTGTTGGTGTGTTTACTTTCCCACAACAAATGCTGGGGTTAACTAAAAGTTCTTTAAAGCAGTGCCTCAATTTGACCAGAGATATGATTCTAAATAAACTGAGTGAAAATTAAAAGTTTAGTTAGCATGAAAGGAGACAGGATTCTGCTGCCACCTGAAAAAAAAGGCCTTGAAGTTCAATGAGCAGAAGTTGATTGAAAATCCATATGATGTATTCATTGTAAACTAGAGGTACACAAAAGATGCAGAGATGCAAACTTTGTATGTAGATGTACAGAAGTGATTAGCAGCAAGAGAATCTGTAAATTGAATTCTTTCAATTTTTCCAGGCAACTCCTTAGAAGTAGCTGACAGTTTCTGTTGCCCAGAATCAGCAGTAGAAGTGCACTGCCAAAAGCAAGGTAGTCAAAGTAAAAACGGAGTGGAAAAGTTAAAAGTTGTTGTTGCCTATAATAGCAAGGCAACAGACAGGTTTTCTTTCCAGCAGAATGCATGATGCTTATGTACAAAGTGTGGTATTGAATAGTACTCTAATATAGATAGGCATTGAACGTGGACAATGTGTAGTGTGTGTGTGAATATATGGTTTGGCAAATCAGATTGCAAATTTGCAAAGAAAACATGGAACAAAGTGTCAAAAACTGATCTTAGAAGGTTGAACTTGGAGGAGGTGGCTGCACCAATAGAGGAGAAGCTGTGCTCTAGAAGACTGATATATGGATGATATTCATGTGTGTGTGTATGCTTACTGAATCATCAAACAGGACACCTCAATGTAGAGAGCATTATATGCAGTGGACATATATATATATTTTATCTATCTATCTATCTTATGTTTTATATATATATGTGTGTATATATATATATATATATATATAATATATATATGTGTATGACGAACAAGGGTGTGGAGTGGAGTGAAAGCATTTGAAGAGGCCAGGATGATGCAAGCAGGGCTCAAGAGACATTTAAGGAAAAATGTAAAGACTGAGAAGGTGAATGACAAGGACCTTTTTGTGTGCACAGTCTGTGACAGACCATGTCTGTCCTTGGCTGGCCTCAAATCTCACCTGCAAACCCATGGAAAACAAACCTCATCCAGCTATTCTGATTATATGTCTGTGCACACGTTTGAATGTGGTGTGTGCCAGAGGGTTTGCAAATCCAATGGGGGTCTTAAAAGACATGTTAGGATCCACAATGAGCAGAACTTACTTGCAGGTATTGGTAGTGCAAATCAGAGGTGCAATCTGTGTGGGTGTTTTTTCAAAACACTGTCTGGTTTAAAAGCCACATAAGACGCCATGAAGGGGCTAAGGTGTAGGTGCAGGAGGTGGTCAAACTCTGTTTAAGGAGTAGACAACCACCATATATGTTTTATATATATATGTGTGTATATATATATATGTTTTATTTATATATATATATATATATATATATATATAGTATATATATAATTGCTTTCAATTATATAGTTTTGATATTGTTTACTATCAGTTAAATGTACTTTAGAGTTTCTTCTCAGGCTTTCCTCTGTGTGTGTGTGTGTGTGTGTGTGCGTGTGTGTGTGTGTGTGTGCAGTTACTAAAATACTAACATTTTGCGACATACCAAACATTCTTTTGTTCATTGTGGAAATATTCAGTAATTATAATTAATGATTACAATTATAAATAAATATACAATAACTGCTTTCTCATTAGAAGAAAGTGAAAACAGAAACCAACGTCTTTCTTATCCTTCTCTTTCTCTTTCCAAAAGTACTTCTTTCTTCTGCCCCTTCTTAGTCACACACCCCCTTACTCTTTCTTCTACTCTTCTCCTCTCTCATTTTCTCTCTCTCTCTCATACACACACACAACCCATGACATCATGAATCATATTTTATTTCATCTTCATTTGCTACTTGCTTGTTATGTATAATAAGATATGTACTGCTGTGTGTGTGTGCGCATGTGTGTTTATATGTGTGTGTGTGTGTCTGTGTAAATGAAAATTGAGTGTAACAGGTTTCTTTTATTCTTAAATGGCTTAGAATGGCTGGGCATACATAGAACACGTTTTATACATGTGTGTATGTGTACATTGTTTTTCACTGATGTATAACTGTGACAAGATGTGAACATGGGTAAGAAAAACTATAAGCCAGTGCTTTCAAAGAAAAACACTTAATAATAAATTTTTTAATTTTGCCCAAGTTTTGTAGACATTCCTTTTAGCTCCTGTTAGGAATCTGTTACTTGTAGGATATAAAATGTAAAATGAAATACTTAGATTAGTATTTCTTATTTCTTTATTGCTCACAAGGGGACAAACAAAGACAGACAAAAGGGTTAAGTCGATTACATTGACCCCAGTGCGTAACTGGTACTTAATTTATCAACCCCGAAAGGATGAAAGGCAAAGTCGACCTCGGCGGAATTTGAACTCAGAACGTAACGGCAGACGAAATACCGCTAAGCATTTCACCCGGTGTGCTAACGATTCTGCCAGCTCGCCGCCTTGGCTACTATTTCTACTGTGGCTAAAGTTTGGGTTATCGTCATCAGTACCATCATCATCATTTAACATCCGTTTTTCAGGTTGGCATGGGTTGGTCAGTTTGACAGGAGCTGCACCAGGCTCCAATTGTCTCTATGGCTGGATGCCCTTCCTAACGCCAACCACTTTACAGAGTGTACTGAGTGCTACCAGAGCTTTTTATGTGGCAACACCACCAGTGCCTTTTATGTGACACCAGAGCTTTTATGTGGCACCAGCACCAGTGCCTTTTACGTGGCACCACTGCTTTTTATGTGGCACCAGCACCAGTATCAATTCTACTGTGGTAGAGAAGTCTTCATAAGTACAGCAAGGAACATATATCTCTGTGTCCTTTGTCATCTCCATCATAAGTTTCAATGTCTTGAAATAAAATATGATTGGATGCAGACATTCAGAGAAAATGCCACAATGAATTGGTGTTTTCAGCACAAAACTCATTTTCCAAAATAAAACTATGCAAATGGATATAAAGTATCCATTTAATAATATATGTAATAATTAGCAGCGTGTATTCATTTGCTCTCATGCTATTGAGATATTGGAAAAACAACAGAGTGAGTGAAAGGCAGTTGAAGTAACCAGAGAAAGTGTTTGTCTCATTGCTTAGAGTAGCAGAAAAAGTGAGAGTGAAACATTTAGAATGTTATTTTAACACTTTTGTTGCCATATTTCTGTTGAAATCCATTGTCTTTGTTTCTATGAATTTTGAAAATAATGAAAAATTTAGTACAATAATTTCATCATTATTAACCCCTTTGTTGTCATATTCCTGTTGAAAAACAGTCTCTGTTGCAATTAATTTTGAAAATAATGAAAAATTTAGTTAAATAATTGCCGTTGTTAAGCTGGTGTTTGGAACATAACATGAAATTTTGAAGGAAGCTTTTTAATTTAGATAAACTTCAAAAAACAGAAAGTTTGTTCCATAGACCCAAAGACAGTTTCAGGTGGGATTGGTGTCAAAAGGATTAAGCTGGAATTTAGCATTCAGATTACTCTGAATGCAATACTTCTTTATTCACATTGTTTGAATTAATCATACATTGTCTCGTGGCTTTTGAGATTTCAACTATCGAATTGTTTATTCTGAGAATGACATTGTACAGTAGGTGTGAGAGGCCAAATATGGCCAGTATGAATATATAGAACAGGTAGACTATTTGGGTTGGAAGTGACTGGTTTTAATGCATTTTGTCCATCTTTACATTTTGAGTTGTTCAAACACTGCTGGGGACCACTTCGCCTTTTGCAAATCTGGGGTTGATAAAATAAATACCAGATGAACACTGGGGTCAATGTAATCGACCCCCCCCCCCCCCCCAGTGCTTGTATAACTTATCTGACATTTAACATTTCAACAGTTGATAAATATTACAATGCAACCCATGGCTGATTTGATGGTGGAGAGAGCAGTCAAGTCTGTTTCTATTGTTGGCTTCAACTAAAATAGAATCTCACACTGAGTCCCATTTAACCCTTGACCCCTATCCTTTACTGTTTAGTAATTATGCCTTAAAAATATCACAATCGCTAAACAGGGAAACTCCCAAAAAAGCAAAACTTGTCATTTGTATGAGTGAAAGGTGCTTGGCTGACAGTCTGATCCAGCATTGTTGTTTAATGAGCAATTTGTCATATGGAATACAGGCAATGTTTGAAGAGGTGGGGTGGCGGCATCAGGTGTACAAGATGCTATTGATATGTGTATTTATATGTGTGAGTATATACAGATGTGCTGAACTGCTCAGCATTGAAGCTACCATTGGCATGACATTGCCTCTGCTAGTCAGGACACATCATATGTAAGCCTCAAACGTATTTCTCCAGTCAACCAGACCTTGCAGAACATCCCAAATTCCATTTCCAAGACCAGCTCAAGGCCACTCTCCTTCACTGTCACATTGACCCAAATACTGGGAGACAATCACCAAGGACTTCCCAAAGTGGTGACATATCATTGCCAAGGGAATGGTCCTGATGGAAAATAACAAACGCCAAGAGCCAGAGATCAGATGTCGAAGACGCAAAGAGTGACTCACACTTCTTTGTCCCCTGCCAACCTTCCCCTGTGATAAATTCCCCCTCCCCCCCAGCTCTTCTATATCACTCTTGGCCTGAACAGCCACCCCAGGCACCAGCACCTTTCGCACCCATCAAGATATGAGTTAATGCCAACAACTGGTATTTATCTATGTTTGCACAGGTACACAGATTTATCTGAATGTGCGCATGCGCACGTGCACGCACACACACGCTGATGCAAGCAGAAACACTTGGCCTCCAGACATTTTTCTGCCAGTTGGTGTAATACGATTATTATGTTATTTCATACACTTCCAGAGTGTCGTTTTCTAATGTAACATACTTGGGTGTTAATATGTATGTATATACTAACATGAGTGGCATTAACTATACGTTGTGAATTTCTACTGAATCATTCCCTGAAGGCTGGTTCCATCTACTCTTTCATTTGTTGCCTTTTTGACTGAAGTCTTCATTTCTGAACCAGGAAAACTACTTCCTGCAAATTCTTTCACTGCATTCTCACCATATGTACTCTGGTTGTATACTGATGTCACTCCATTTGCGGTTATTCCTCTATGAAACTTATGAAATAAGACAAATACAGTATAGGTTTTCTTGAATAATGTTTTTTTTTTTTTATATCCTGAAAGTAAAAGATTCCAATAATCATTCTAGAAGTTACAGAGACTAGTACAAGCCTACTATAATGATAACATTGATGTATTCAACAACAACCAGTGTTTTTCTGTTCTTGAAACAAATTCTGATTCTGTCTTTTGCAACACATTCTGTGTTGCATTGTTTATATGTTAAAAGACATACAGAAACATGCACACAAGCAACCCCCAAAATTATATATATATATGAAGTCTGTGTTTTATATATATATATATATATGGGGTCTGTGTTGTGTTGACAGACTTGCGCTTAAAATTCCTGCATTTTTTATCAAAAATTTACTACATTAACTACACTACTTATCTTACACACACACAAACTTTTTCTCACTGTATTTCTCAACAATAATGATTTTTTCTTCTCCCCTTCCTTCTTTCTAAATATACATGGCGACAGGTGTAACACCCCTTTTAATTCCTCCCCTTCTTCCCTCCCTCTACAAATCGAAACATTGATGTCCAGGTAGTAATCATTTCCTTTGATTTCTAGATAGAAGCAAATAGGAAGTAACACTTTGTGTGTGTATGCACACACACACACACACACACACACACACACACACACACACACACACACACACACACACACACACACAGACAAAATCTGATGATATTGGAACTTATAGTGTGGAAAAACCTGTAGAGGTGGGCTTTCCAGTTTTACAGAACACTCACTCTGCCAATTCTTTGGCTGATTGGGACTTAGAAGGGTGGCAAAGAAGAGGGTTATTCATCCCTCAAGCAAAGCCACAGAGAAGGCCACCAGATGGTATGGATTAAGAATACTGCTGAACTATTCTTGTTTGTATATAAGTTTGGGCCTGATTAGCCCTGGTTGGGTCCACCTATCCTGAGTGGTGTTTGATGGTTAATCATATAATAACCACTGGCCATATTACTGGTGATGCATTCCAACTCATCTAGGAGCTGTATCTTACACATACAAAAACTCACACATACTATATATGTATACCATGCATGTATGTATGTGAAAACAATTGTTCACTATTGCAACATTTTACTGTAAGAGCTGCTGGTGCTTATTCCTGTATCTAAGTTTTCATTCATAAAATACTTCACTCTTATGAGGGGGTGCTTAAAAGTTCCTAGCTTTGGAGGATCAATTTAACATATTCTCCTCTCAGATTCACACACTTATTGCAGCAGCCCTGTAAAAGAACTCAGGGGGTTTGGTCTTCAACCAGGCCTTTCACGATACCCTTAAAACCAGGAACTTTTCAGTAACCCTTCTTCATGTGTGTGTGTGTATATGTGTACATATACACACACAAACACACACACAAGGGGTGCTGAAAAGTTCTTGGCTTTGGATAAAAGAAAATACAGTGGGATCAGTTGTGATTTTATTCAACATATTCCCTTCTCAGATTCACACATTTATTGCAGCGGTCCTTTAGTTTTTCTAAGCCCTGCAAAAGAATTTGGAAGGTTGGTCCTCCAGCCAGGCCTTTCGCGATGCCTTTAAAGCCAGGAACTTTTCAGCAACCCCTTGTATGTATGTGTCTTGTCTGAGTATATAGGTGCAGGCATGACTCAGTGGTAAGAAATTTGGTTCCCAACCACATGGTTCTGGGTTCAGTCCCACTGCATGACACCTTGGGCAAGTGTCTTCCATTATAGCCTCGGCCAACCAAAGCCTTGTGAGAGGATTTGGTAGATGGAAACTGAAAGAAGCCTGTTGTGTGTGTGTGTGTGTATAAAATCAGGTGCAGATGTGATTCTGTATGTCTTTGTATTTGCACCCCCACCACCACTTGCCAATTGGAGTGTTTATGTCCCTGTAACTCTGTAACCTAGCACTTCAGCAAAATAGAACAATAAAATATGTACCAGTCTTTAAAGAAAAGAAAAAGTACTGGGGTTCATTCTTTGACTAAAACTTCCTCAAGGCTCCAGCATGGCCTGTCTAATGACTGAAACAAGCAAAAACTACACTTTGTAGTTGCGTGTGTCAATTTGTGTATGTATTTGTCTGTGTATAAGCTTTACGTTTGTATCTCTGTGTATGTGCCTTTTGTCCTATTTATTTATCATTGTGTTTGGTTGCATACGTTTGCTATTAGCTGTATGGATTTGATATTTTGTGTGTGTGTTTCTATATGCATTTGATTTATGTGTTCGTGCATGTGTAAACTACTTTCTACTGTCTGTCTGTTCTACGAATGGATGGAAATCCTTAAGCTGCATTGATATAATGAATTAACAATAAGTCTTCAAGTTTTGGGGCTCAGAGCCTAGAAAGTTACTATTTTAAGTAAAAGGACTTGTGTTTCAGAGAACATTATTCTAAATATTTTTGAACTGAAATGGACTTTTTATTTTTATTTTTTGCACACTCCCCAGTACACACAAACAGATAAACATGCTCTCACTTTTAGCTGTATGTGTGTGTGTGTGTATGAATTTATACACATTATATATATATATATATATATATATATATATATATATTATGTACATATTGTATATAGAAATA
>NC_142951.1:22214922-22232422 GCF_046866305.1 Octopus bimaculoides | reverse complement strand
TTATCAAATGATGTATGTAACTCTTACCAACTGTGTTGAGTGCCACTGTCTTTCATTTGTTTGCTCACTTATGTATGTGTGTACTTATATATATATATATATATATATATATATATATATATATACATACATACATACATAGACATATACATACACGTAGACATATAGGTACCAGCGTGGCTGTGTGACAAGGAATTTGCTTCTCTACCGTATGGTTCTGGGTTCAGTTCCACTGCATGACATCTTGGACAAGTGTCTTGTACTATTACCTCAGGCTGACCAAAGCCTTGTGAGTGGTTTTGGTAGAAGGAAACTGATATGTATATGTATGTGTGTGTCTGTGTTTATGGTCCTGCAACTTTACAGTTTGACAAAAAGTGACTGATAGAATAAGTATCAGTCTTAAAAAAAAATGAGTTCTGGGGTCGATTTGTTTAACGAAATTTCTTGAAGATGATATCCCAACGTGGCCACAGTCTAATGACTGAAACGAATAAGAGATTAGAAGATCTACTATGTAACACATACACATACATACGCACACATTGAGAGAAAGAGAGAGAGAGAGGGTGGGGGTATGAACTTGTTCATTCATCTGTCCAATGTGAAGTCTCACATTTTACTTCTGCTGTGTTTCTTGTTATTTTTTTTTTGTCATTTACTAAATTAACATTTGTTTTTGTCTCAATTACTTCAGGTTCTATAGCTTTGCTACTGCTGCTCTGGTTGTTGTTAGTGATGATAACTGAAGTCAACTACTACTACTACTACTACTACTACTACTACTACTACCACTACTATTACTACTACCACTACTACTACTACCACTGTATAGTTACACTATGTGCATGTCTTAGCCGAGAAGCCAACACCAATTATATAGCTCTCTTTATTCAAACTGACTTTCCGTATTCCTCTTTCAGTCAATCTCAACTAAACCACTCTGAATTGCTCTCTAATGCTAGCATTTATCATTTCACAGATTTATGGTGGGGGGGGGGGGAACAAAAAACAACAACAACAACAAAAACAATAACAGATTTTTGTTGTTGTTATTTACTTGTAATTTCTTTTATCAACCTCGATGTGATGATGAAAGGCAAAGAGGTCACCAACATTTTCTTTACATTCTTTAGGAATCAGGGAATCATTTGGCCCTCAATGTAATCCTTGTGGATTTGTGTGGTTGATTATCTCTCAGCCTCTTTTGTCTCAAAACGTCTTGGATTGTTCCCATATTGGAAATTATTATTAGGTTTTATTATTTGTGTGTTAATTTGATGTCTGTGAAATTCGTCGTTTCACCTCTGGCTGATAAATATCTCTTTCTCACCACACACACACACAGTTTCCCTATCTATCTATCTATCTATCTGTCCATACACACACACTCACACATGTGTATGTGCATCTCTCTCATATACATATATGTGTGAATGTTTGTGTGTGTATATATATATGTATATATGTGTGTATGTATATGTGTGTATATATATATATGCATATATGTGTGTATATGTGTATGTATGTGTATATATATATGTGTGTGTACGTGTGTATATATTTATGTATGTTTGTATATATATGTATATGTGTGTATATATATGTGTATGTGTATATATGTATGTGTGTATGTATATATATATATGTATGTGTGTGTATGTTATGTGTGTATGTATGGATATATATATATATATATATATATATATATATATATATATATATATATATACATGTGTATATATATATCTAAGTATGTATATGTGTGTGTGTGTGTGTGTGTATATATATATATATATATATATATATATATATATATATATATGTATGCATGTATATGAACAAATGCACCAAGTAAGTTATATTTATCTCTTAGACGAGGGTTCATTCAAACCTGGCCACAATAATTAGTTACTGTACCGAGGACTTCTGTTTCCGTGCCAATCATTCCATTTTCTCTTTGCTCTCTTTTCTCTCACTTTATCGCATTATCTTCCTTTGTTCATCCTCTCCATTTCTTTGATACTCATGCATGTCTCATACTACTAATACATTTGATTCCAACTGCCTGGCTACCTGGTGATGGCTACTAAAAACAAAACAAAAACATGCTTCCTAAGCGGCTTCTTCTGACCGGGAGATCTTCAGCAGGTTAATCTGTCCCTACTACTCAAGATTTCAAGTCTTTAATCAACTATTTTGAATTGTATTGAAAATATATATATATATAAATAATAATAGACATGTTTTCCTCTCTTGAATCAAAAGTTTTGACTTTTCAGTTCTTAATGATTTGCTAGTTTGTTATGATGCTTTGCGATGATTTAGAAATGTCCTTTTGTCATATGTTAATTAACAAATATATATTCATAGCTGCTGCTTGATATATTGGAGTTGTTTTTTTCCTTTGGTCTTTCATTACTAATACATCTTTACTAATGCCTTTCAGCTCAAAACATAATTTAAAATATCAGAAAGTGAGAAGGTGCTCCTTGTTTTAACTTTTCGGAGACAAAGGCTTTTTATAGCTCTACACAGAAGACTCAACCATTTTCACAAGTTGTTAATAATAATAATAATAATAATAATAATAATGATAATAATCATGGTTTTAAATTTTGCCACAAGGGCAACAGTTTTGGGGGAGGGGATGAGCTGATTACATCGATTACAGTTTTCCACTGGCACTCATTTTTATCGACCTCGAAAGGATGAAAGGCAAAGTTGACCTCAGTGGAATTTGAACTCAGAACAGAGCAACAGGTGAAATAGCTCTAAGCATTTCGTCCAGTGTGCTAACAATTCTGCCAACTTGCTGCCTTTATAATAATATGAAAATACTGGTGCTTATAGTATTAAAAATTCCCTAACAAGAACATATGTCCCATAACATTACATATATTCCTGAAGAGATTAGAAAAATAGATTGTCCAGTGTCTTCTACTTTAGCGTCAAGCCAACCAGAGCTTTGTGAGTGGATTTGGCTGAAAGAATCTGAGGGAAGCCTGTCATGTATGGGTGGTGGGGGTAAAGAGAGAAAAAGAAAGATGTGTGTGTATTCATATCTTCTTGATATCACACTTTTTAAACAAACTTCACTGTCACCTGGAGAGTGTTGTTCATTTGCAATCTCCCATGGAAACCACGTCTGACCATTGTACTGTTTCATGTTCAAAGAACCAGGGTAAATATTACTTTGCTTGGAAGCAGTTGACAGTTTGCGATAAGAAGAGCTTCTGGTGGCCGTAGAAAACCTGCCTCAGTGAATTTTGTCTGACCCTTACAAGCTTGAAAAAGTGAATGTTAAAATGATGATGATGATGATGATGATATGGTGGTGGCAGTAATTTGTCACTTATCTTTCTCTTCTAAATCTTCTGGAAGCAAAAGTAGATTTAAAATGTCTTGCAAATACAAAGAATAGATAGAATACTTTTAAAAAATGTTCCCCTGAGAGAACTAGCATTGGAAATGTGACATTGAGTGTTAGGGATGGTGATATGTGGCATTATTATAACCTAACTGGAATGGTAACTGTTTGAAATCTACGGTGTACCTTCAGTACTGCTCAATATGTATTTTAGTACCATCTGTTATTGTTGCAGTGTTCATTCATTGATGTCTTTGTACCATGGTTACCTTTCACAACAGGGATGGTCAATCTTGTTGGTATCACCAAACTTATATAATATGTTTGTGTGTGAATGTTAGCTTTGTAGCTTCAATGTCCTTGTGAGTGGATTTGGTGGACAGAGGCTGTGAAAGCCCATTGTGCACCACACACACACACACACACACACACACACACACACACACACACACACACACACACCACACACACACACACACATACATGTCTCTGTGTGTTTGGAAACCTCCCCACTGCTTGAAAAGTAGTGTTGGTTTGTTTACAGTCCTGTAACTTAGCACATAAGCCTAAGAGACTGATAAAATAAGACCTAAAAAAATAAGTACTAGAGTTGGTATACTTCATTAAATCCTTCTGAGGTGGTGCCCCAGCATGACCACGGTCCAATGACTGTAACAAATAAAAGCTACTATCCATTGTCTCAAATCTCAAACCTACGTGTTTTTAAAGAGTTTTAATCGATTAAACTGTTTTTTTGATATTCTATATTCTACATGCCTTTTTCCTAACCTTGCTGTTCTGAATTACTTTACATCTCTGCATGAAAGCCCAACTTTAACTTTTACCAAACTCTCTTTCAATTTTAATAATATATTTTTCAAAGTTAGATAAAAACCAGAATGCTTCACCTGAGACGTTTCTCTATTTCACCTCCTTTTTGTCTACTAACTCAATAACTCTTTTTGTATGTGGGTGTGTGTGTATATGTTGTTGTTGTTGTTGTTAACTCGCACACATATGGGTATAGGCTGTTGTTCTCATTTAGCCCCAGGTCATTCCCAAATGGACACATAACCCTTATGTTCGAAAGTATTTTCATGTCTTGTTTTCAGGACAGGGCTACATTATTTCTAATTTGCCCTTATTTAATATGAATAATGGCATGCGTTAAGGGAGATTATTTGGTTGCTGTTTCCAGCAGATGGAACAAGCACCTATGTAGGCTATTCTTATCGGCACGTATTTGTGCTGTTAAAAAGGGTTAAGACCCCTTTCGGTCATCAATGACCATAGGATAGCTCCTAAAAATTAACCTCCAAGACAAAAGTCCGGGGAAGGTTGTTTATGAAAGACCAGTAGTCACCCATGCATACCGACCTCTCCTCTCCATGCCACCCATGTTATCCAAAGGAAAGGCAAACGCCTATACAGCCTGGCACCAGTGACATCACAACACATTTCTACGGTTGAGTGAGTTAGAACAAAATGTCTTGCTCAAAAACACAACACAGCTCAGTTTGGGAATTGAACTCACTACCTCATGAATGTGAGCCCAATGCTCTAACCACTGAGCCATATGCCATTATGTCTGTGTATATTATCACATGCATCTTCCATAATGGCCTGGGTTGACCAGTTTGACAGGATTTGATGTATGAAAAGCTGAATCATGTTCCTGTATCAACTTTGCCATGGTTTCAGCTGCTCGACTTTACAGGTTTTACTAGGTATTTTTTTTTTTTATATGATACCAACGCTGGTGAGGCTGCCAAATAACTTACTACACTAAAAAGCCTCCTTGACTGAGTGGATGTGTAGTAGAGAGGGGGCACAGTTTAATCCTGGGCGTTGAACAGTTAAACTATGGATTACAGGAACTGATTTGTTGCTGTAGAGCAGTGGTTCGCAATCAGGATCCATATGACCCTTGGGGGTCCATATACAATTTATCCGTTAAAACATATGTGCAATAAATAGGTGCAGGCATGGCTGTGTGGTAAGAGGCTTGCTTCTGAACCACATGGTTCCAGGTTCAATCCCACAGCATGACACCTTTGGCAAGTGTCTTCTACTATAACTTCATACCAGCCAAAGCCTTGTGAGTGGATTTGGTAGACAGAAACTGCCTACCAAATATATATATATATATGTCTGCATATGTGTCTATGTATGTCTGTGTTTGTCCCCCCAGTACCACTTGACAATTAGTGTTGGTGTGTTTACTTTCCCGTAACTTAGCAGTTTGGCAGAAGTGACCGATATAATAGGTATTAGTCCTGGAGTGATTTGTTTGACTAAAACCCTACAAGGCGGTGCCCCAGTATGGCTGCAGTCAAAAGACTGAAACAAAAAAAGTAAATTGATTATATTTCTACGATGCACAAAATATCTTAACAATCTTTTTTATGCAATTCCTAATAACTTTTAATTATAAAAATATAAAGGAATTTTTTAAGCCATCAGATGATGATGAGGGTACAGTAGAGTAAAATAGGAGTCAAAGGGAGTTCGTAGACAAAAAGTGAATGAGAACCACTGCTGAGGAGGAAATCTGTAATATAGCTATCCCTTTATTATATAAGGATTGGTGGGAGTAATTGGGATGAAGCTAGAAAAAGAGACCTGACGACAGGGTGTCAGAAAGTACCTTCAGAATATAAGAAGGTGGCCAGAAGAGAGAATGGGGACAGAAGATCAGGAAGGGGGGGGGGGGGTGAATAGAGGTTGCAAGAATGTGGGAGGTGAGTGAGGGATGGTTAGAGATGAAGGTAGGGATGGAGTGGTGGTCAACGGTAAATATTAGTTAGAGGTGGTGGGGTGTGAGAGAAATGACAAATGGTTGCGAGTAGAAATGGTTTGAGAGAGGGGAGGTGATGTGTGGTTGGTTGTACAGAAAGGGTGAAGAATAACAGCATAACGACACAGCGTTAGAATAAGGATGAGAGAGAGAAAATGACAGGTGGAAGTGAATGAGTAACAATTTCAAAAGGAGTCAAGGTGATAAACCTTTATTGATGGGGGTGGAGAAAAACAGGTACTTTAGGGTGAATATAGTGAGGGGCAAATAAAGATGGGTGGATGAGTTGGTTGGGTAGTGTGATCAATGGTAGATATGAGATTGTTAAGAATGATGGATGTAAGACAGGGGTAGACTGAGAGTATTAAGGTCCCTCAGGCATAATTGTTTACCGAAGGGGCCCCTTAACATTGATTTAGTAGAGTTAACATGTAGAGTGTGGGTCCCTCAAAGCTCTGGGCCCTTAGGCAGTGCCTGATTGCTCGACAGCTCAGTCCGCCCCTGATGTCAGAAGAAAGTGGGAGAGACGCCTGATAGCACAAATAGAGGATTGCAATATGTTGTTCTGTTCCCATTTAATTAAAGCAGCAGAATAATGCATTCATTAGAGGAGTGATGGTGGGATGAGAGACAGGAAGACGAGGGGCTAGGAAAGGCTCGATCAGTATGAATTGGTGCCTGGTCAGAGTGAGGGTCCAGTATATGCACAAAATGTTGCCATTATGGGAGGCTCTTCTTGAATACAGTTTATCACCAACCTCAGTCCTTTGTCATCTCCTCTGTGAGGCTCAATATCCTGAAATCAGCCTTCACTTCTTCATCCATGTCTTCCTGGGTCTCCTTCTTTCATAGATTCCATCCACACTAAGCAATTGGCACTACTCACAAATTTCTGGCCTTGTCTCTAATTTAGAAGCAATTATTGTTGTTGTTATTTTTTTATTTATTTATTTTTTGCTTCTTCCATGTTTCATGTTGTGGTGTCTTACTAACAGTTAAACTTTGATTTATGTTTGTAGGGGTCAGCGAACCAACAATGGAATCTTGCCAGTGTAGTACCAAGCACATTTGGTCTGCCTACAGTGAGGCAAACGTCCCAGTCTCATTCAAGCAAGCGGCAAACTAAAAATAGGTTTGTGGTTTTACATTGCTTTATTAAATCAAATAATAATTTCCATGAAAGACATTGCAGACAGAGAGGTAGAGAGTGATTTTGCCTTGTAGCAAAAGTGAAAGTCATATCAGTTATTTATGGAACATTAGGCTCAGGTTTCTTCAAAAACAAAATAATAAGAAGAAGAAGAAGGAGAATTTCATATTTTGGCACAAGGATAGCAGTTTCAGGAGAGGGGATAAGACAATTATAACAGCCCCATGTGCTCACCTGGTACATATTTTACTGGACCAGAAAGGATGGATGGCAAAGTCAACCTCAGCAGAATTTGAACTCAGAATGTAAAGACGGAGGAGATGCCACCAAGCATTTTACTTGGTGTGCTAATGATTCGGCCAGCTTGCCACCTTGATAACAACAACAACAACAATAATGATAATAATCTTTTCTACTATAGGCACAAGGTTTGTGCCTATAGTAATTTTGTGGGAGGGGGCTAGTCAGTTGTATTGATCCCTGTGTGTTATAACTGGATATCGATTGAGAACACTATGTTGCTTGGTGACAGGCAAGGATTAGTGACAGGAAGGGCATCCAGCTGTAGGAGATTTGCCTCAACAAATTCCATCCAACTTTTCATGCAAGCAAACACAGAGAAAGTTGGGTTGATAAAGCCATAATTACACACACAGACACACACACACGCACACGCACACATGCACGCACGCACGCGCGTGCGCATTTATTTGGATGTATTTGTATGGTGGCATACGAAATAGAGGCTTGCTCATCAAGGCTACCATCACAGAAAGCATGTGGCACACATTTTTTATCACAAGTGAACTTATGTTAGAAATTATGAAGCTAAAGATTTGAAAGGAATTTAATGGAAGTTTCTGGAAAGACAAAAGATTGTCAAGGGAGGTAATTTTGTGAAATATTTCACTTTGTTTCTTTAATAATTTCCATATTAGGAAGATTAACTACGGATGGTTTGGGATTTTTTTTTATTCCTGAGGCTGTTTAATTGTAAATAGACTGTTTATTGCTTAGGATATTTAATTGAATAAACTGTTAATTTCAGATTGTTCTAATTAGACTGTTTATTATAGCGGTTGTTTAAGTTTAAATGAATAAACTTTATCACAGAGGCTGTTTAGTTGTAAATAAACTATTAATTAGACTATGTTTAATTATATAGAATCTTAACTACAAAGATTGTTAATTGTAGATAATGTTGATTACAGAGGTTGTTCAATTATGATGGAACTATTAATTACAAAAGCTGTTTAATTATAGACTAACGGTTTCACATGGCCCATTTTGGAAATTGTTTTTATTGTTATTTAACCCCAGGGGAGCCCTGAATGAGCAGATTTCTAATCAAAGGTATTTCAGTCCTGTATTGTTTAAAACTTTACTAAAGGGACGAAATAGAGTTTAGATTACATTTTCGCTCAGTTTGAAGTCAGTGTAGAGTTGTCTCTCTTTGAACTCCCCATAAGCTTGAGAAAGCTCCTTAGTCCCTGTTACAAGATACACCTATACCTCATCACACACTACGCTTCAGCAATTATTCTTCTGTAGTAAATAATTATCGATAGGTTTCTAAAAACTGATGAAGGGTTTTGGGTGAGGGCACACATATATTAAGGGGGCTTCTTCCGGTTGATGCTATTTATTCCCTCACCCCCAACTTTCTTGAACCAACTTTGCAACTATTTCAGTGTTACTGTAGCAAAATTAAGTGCCTTTGAACAAACGCCACTTAGAAAACCTCTCAGAAGTACTTTTCTAATCAAGCCTTGCAGATGAAGTTAAATAGTCTGAAATATTTGTATTTTCTAGCGAGATCGTTGCCAGTGCCCCTGGACTGGCTCTTGTGCGGGTGGCACATAAAATACACCATTTTGAGCGTGGCTGTTGCCAGTACTGCCTGACTGGCCTTCATGCTGGTGGCACGTAAAAGTACCCACTACACTCTCGGAGTGGTTGGCGTTAGGAAAGGCATCCAGCTGTAGAAATTCTGCCAAATCAGATTGGAGCCTGGTGTTGCCATCTGGTTTCACCAGTCCTCAGTCAAATCGTCCAACCCATGCTAGCATGGAAAGCGGACGTTAAACGACTACAACTCTCAAATACTGAAACCACAATTGATTCTGGAATAGAAATGAAGTGGTGTCCAGCATCGCACCCCCAGCCCCACTCCAGAAACCAGTAAAATGGTGTTTTCAGATGGTAGACCTAATCTCTTGCCACAGTTTGACTCCAACGTTTGGTCTTAAGTTAATCTTTGGTGAAGTCCTTTCCACTACAAGCTGCACATTTCTACCAACGATTTAAACCTATGCGTTTTCAATAAAATCGGGGCATGCTGAAGATCTCCATCACTTTTGTTATCCTCAGCACAAAAAAGATTCAGAAACATCAACATCTGGTTGATCCAAAGACAAGTTTCTCTATCCCCCCCTCCTTTTTTTTTTCTTTTTTTCCGTCTACATTTTGTAAATCTTCAAGTGTAGATCCTAAGTCAGTTTCTCTACCTGTTGAAGCCATATTAGTGATTAAAAAAAAAAAAAAGAATCTATCTCTACTTCAAACACTGATAAAACAAGCCATGTACCATTGATAATTTAACAATTTATAATTATATTTAGAAGAAAATGGCTTCAACTCCCATTATCTTGTAACTTTGACATTTCAATGATGTGATAGTTAGTTTTTAGAATATATGGTTAAGAGGAAGACCCATCAAATCAAGCTAGGTAAAATCAGTCATAGCAGATACCGGTGTCTTGGAGTGGTTGGCATTAGGAAGGGCATCCAGCCGTAGAAACCATGCCAAATCAGACTGGAGTTTAGTGCAGCCCCTCAGCTTGCCAGCCCTGATGAAACCGTCCAAGCCATACCAGTATGGACAATGGACATTAAGTGATGATGATAGATTTTGTAGTGTAGTTTGGGGAGCCCGGATATGGCTAACTTGAACATAAAACAGGCAGGATATCTAGACTGGATATGGCCAGTTTGAACATGAAACCGGTTGAATATCAGGGCTGGATATGGTCGGTTTAAATGCTGAAGGTTTGAATCTTAGACAGTAACAAGATTTAACTTAAAACTGCTGCTTTAGTTGTAGTTCCTGTCTCTTTTCTATCTACCAGTCTTAGAAATGCTAAAGAAAATGAACAACTAATAGGCAGTGCCCTTTCTCTCTTAAGTAGTTGTAGAGCCCCTGCAGAAACGTTATAGGCATTGATCAATTCCCTCCAGTTGTGGAGGTCTGCAAAAGGTTATGAGCATCAGAGTTTCCCTTTCTAAGACGAAAAAGAAAAAAGCTTAAATACTTTTGTTTTGATGTTAAATTAGATGAAAGAGGTATTTAGTGTCATGTTTGGTACCCCCTTACAGAACCTGTTTTAATGTGAAAATGTTTGTATCTCTCACAGGACCAGTAAGGAAATATGTACCTCAACACAGTTATCTCCTGTGAAAAAGCGTGTGAAGGAGAACACACCACCACGACTGGACAGCTTGCACAAAGAAGAGATCCTGCGTCTAACTGGCTGGAGCAATGAAGCACAAGTGGTGCCATTGGGTAGCAAAGTCAGCAGCAGCAAGAGTAGCAGCCACACAGGTACAAGAGGTTCAGGTGACCACCGCCAGACTATTGTTATAGCCGACACTCCTAGTCCAGCGGTCAGCGTAATCACCATCAGCTCTGATAGTGAGGATGAAGAAGAATCCAAGAGGCATTTAAAGGATACGGTCAAAAAGTAAGATTCCTGCTTCTTTTTTTTTTTTTTTGTGCTCTTAATCATTCTTTTTGTTTGTCTTTTGCTTTTCTTTTTCTTCTAGTAATGTCATCTCTTTCATCTCGGCCACTATCTGTCACCGTCTGTCGTCTCTGTCATCTCTGTCTGTCGTCTCTGTCTGTCACTGGCTTTGTTTAGAAAGTAAATGAAGTTCTTACCTGTTTCTGTCAGACAATATATAATTATCAAGAGAGCATCAAAGATTGTTTAATGTTGTCATTTGCGAACATTCTGATTCAGAACAGGAAAGATGAGTAAATAAAACAATTAACGAAGAGGATTCTAGTGTGTGTGTGTGTGTGTGTGTAATAAAGTTACGTAAATGTTTTGACAATGTAATTATTCTCTGTCATTAAATAACCTCTCATCCTTTTCTGTAGGCTGTTGAAATGTGTTGTCTCCCTTTCATAGAGCAACCTCTGTCTGTCTGTCTCTCTCTCTCTCACACATACACACACACACACACACACACACACACACACACACATCTACTACTACAGATGTTTCTGTTACTAACTCACCATTCTTCCCCCACTTCTCCTCTGCAGAGTTCGTGATGTACATACCAGTACTAAACACAGCAGCCATCAGACATCTGCTCATCAGCCACGGCAGTACCAACAGCAGCAGCAGCAGCAACAGCAGCAGCAGCAGCAGCAGCACAGTAATCACAGCAGTGCTAGTAGCAGCAGCAGTCATGTCAACAATCCTTATGTCCAGAACAGCAATAGTGTCGACAGTGGCAACTGTAGCTCAAGATCAGGATCGTCAGCTTTCGGTCAGTATTCCCTATAACACTGGGTAACACAATTTTTGTCCCTGAGTAGCAACTGTTATTTCCTATTTGCTGTCCCCTAGAAAGTGGAGGCGCAATGGCCCAGTGGTTAGGGCAGCGGACTCGCGGTCGTAAGATCGCGGTTTCGATTCCCAGATTGGGCGTTGTGAGTGTTTATTGAGCGAAAACACCTAAAAGCTCCACGAAGCTCTGGCAGGGGATGGTGGAGAACCCTGCTGTACTCATTCACCACAACTTTCTCTCACTCTTTCTTCCTGTTTCTGTTGTGCCTGTAATTCAAAGGGTCAGCCTTGTCACACTCTGTGTAATGCTGAATATCCCCGAGAACTACATTAAGGGTGCACATGTCTGTGGAGTGCTCAGCCACTTGCACGTTAATTTCATGAGCAGGCTGTTCCGTTGATCGGATCAACTGGAACCCTCGACGTCGTAAGCGACAGTGCCAACAACCCCTAGAAAGTATGACAATGGTTAATATTTCCTTCAGACTTTGCTTTTGTTATTTTTATTGAAACTCCAAAGAATCCCTTTCAACACATGGCTATGATGCTCCCCACCGCTACTCCTGCTCATGATCAGAGATGCACATATTGTCAGCCACTAAGGGACATGCTCAAGTGGTTAAGATCAAACAACTGACAAGCAAATCTGTAGTATTGAGCAGAATATTTGCTATAACGATATTTTTGCTTCATCATCTCAGTGCTGAATCTGTCTGAAATCTAATAGAAAATAGGTCAGTTTCAAAACATTGATGTCCAGGACAGAAAAGCAAAGTGTGAAGGGAATAGTAGTCATTTCCTTTGATTTCTAGATAGAAGCAAATAGGAAATAACACTTACTGACCAAAGACACAAACAAAATAATTTTGTTACACAAGTGAAATATATTGCCATTCTTATTGCTTATCAACAGTGACTTTGTTAAACCCTTTAGCATTCAGATTGCTCTGACAAATGTAACACTTATTTATTCACATTGTTTTGAGCTAATCATTCCTTGTGTTGTAGCTTCATGATTCTGATGATCTGGTAGTTTATTTCTAGAATGACATTGCAGGGTAGGTGTGTAAGGCTGGATCTGTCCAGTTTGAACATAAAACTGTCAGAATATTTGGGCCACACGTGACCAGTTCAAATGCTAAAGGGTTTTTTATTAGTTTATTAGTTGTAGTGAAATTTTGGGATTTGGATAAATTCATTTGCCATTGTGAGAAGAGTAATCTTAAAAAATAATAGAAATTTTTTTTCCTTTTTCACATACAAAGAAGCAGACCCTAAACATCAGATGTCTTGTCTTGTATTCAGAATACTTTGTCAAATGTAATACTTATATATTCACATTCTTTATAAAATTAATCCTGTATTTTCTCGTAGCTTTGGGATTTTGAAGACGTGATTGTTTATTTTTAAAATGACATTGCAGGGTAGGTGTGAGAGGCTGGATCTGACCAGTTTGAACATAAAATAAGTAGAATATTTGGGCCAGATATGGCCAGTTTAATTGCTAGAGGGTTTAGCTGATATGAAAAACTATAGGCCTGTGCTATGAATTATAAGCTAGGACCTTGTATTGGCATAATTATTATCATGTTTTGAAACCATTTTCAACTTTCTACCTTCATTGTTTATTTATTTCTCTTGACAGGTTCTCCAAGAGTGCGAAAGAATGTGATTAGCTGTGTAACAGTACCTGACAGCCCTGATCTAGACCATATTTCTGCTGTAGCAGCATCTGCTAGCAACTCTGCCCACACTGCTCGCAAGCCACTTACTTTTACCCCTATTAAACATGAAATTACCTCCTCCTCCTCTTCCAGCAATATTGCTAACATGAAAAGCCTAGCAGCTGTCTCTTCTTCCTCATCTTCATCGTCGTCCTCTTCTTCATCTTCATCCTTGGGTGGCTGCCCAGCTGCGTCTGTCTCCGCGACTACGACTAACTCAGCCTTGATCCCCGACAGTAACTATGTCAGCAGCAATAATGGCAATGGCAGCTACATTAAAAGCCACATGGTCCCTCCGAATCAAAGACAACATGTTCCTGCATCAAGTGCTGCTATGAGAGCTACATCAGCATCTCTCTCATTCATTCCACCCAATGTTGTGATGGCCGAATCCTCTCGACATCACAAGTACCGTGACCATGTGACCAAAACCTCCCCTTTCGTGACACACATTCCCAAGCAGGAAGTTTCTTCGCTCTCCTCATCATTTCTTTCTTGTGCATCGTCTGCTGACCGACTACACGTGAACAGAAGTCCAGTCAAACATGAAGTGAAACCACTCCCGCTAGAAGTTGAAGTAACCAGTGCATCATCTATTCATAGTAAACTTGCCTATGTTTCTCCGACAGTCCGACTCAGCCAGAACCAGCCGCGAACATTTCATGGCCATTCATCTCATCGGAATTTTATCGGTCACCAGCCAGCTGGTACATTAGTAGCCACTGTGCTCAACAGTAAACAGCGTGTCCCAAATGGCCTCAACACTGCAGCAAATAATTCCTCTCAACTCTCTCCAGCTCAGCCCAATGTACATATTGGGCAGCCTATCTTTCTAAATACTGGCTCTCAAGTTGAAGTACATAGGTAAGTGGACTGCCTTGTTTCCCTCCCGTGTCTTCACCCCCAGACCTAATCCAGTAAGTGGACTCCTTACAGTTTACTGCCCGCACTCAGCAAAGCGTATCTCTCTTTTCCTCTTTCTAAAACATCCAAACCATGTCTTCTGTCATACAATTGGGAAGGGCGGGCAGGCTATCATCAAAACTTAGACTGTGCACACCACTTGGAGGAGGAACTCTCAACTATGTCACCCTGTATTTGATCGAAACTGTTTTGCACTTTTTTCTACATCTATCTTGTTGGCTTAGAGAATATCAGTTGCCCTAAAGCAAATAAAACCCCCACAAAAGCCCACCCCACCCCAAAGCCGAAATGAAAGAAGAAAAAAAAAAAAGAAAAACCAAAGAATGAGCAACTGGAGAAACTCTTGTTATCACTCACTCACAGCTTGTAAAATCCGTCATGTTCTGACATCAGCTGGACCGAATTCTTCTTGAATAATGCTTCCCACACCTATTGCTTGCTTGTTTGCTTATTTTTGAATGGTTTTTTTTTTTTTTTTTTTTTTTTTTTTTTAACTTCTGTAAATCTTTTAACTATCATCTTGGCCTGAAACCCAAGGAACCATACAAGAGAAACGAAAGAAAATGCAAAAAAACAAAAACAAAAAAAAAGAAAGAAGGAAAGAAAACACAAAGCCAGCCATTCTTCCAACTTGGAACTGAATGATAGCCTCCTCCTCTACTTTTTAAAATAGAATGAAATTTTTTTTTTAACCTTCTGTCTTTGTTTGCTTTTTTTTTTTTCTGGTGAAAAAAAAATCTAAGTTTCCATGACGGCTGCTGGCTTGCTGGTTTGTTCAGCATGTGTTGTTACAATAGTAGCTGCTCCATCTGGACTGAGCCGAGAGATGGGGGACATCCATTTTTACTGCATGGTTCAATACGACTTTCTCAATTGATGTAGTCACCACAATCAGTCTTTTTGTTGTTCTCTCTATCTCTCTCTATCTCTCTCTCTCTCTCTCTCTCTCTCTCTCTCTATACATATATATATATATATATATATGTGTATATATATATATATATATATATATATATATATATATATATATATATTTCTTTGATTCTTAAATAAAACAATTTTGTAACCAAGCAACTAAGTGGCCCACTCGAGTCCTTGTTTCTTTTCAATGCAACATCCAACCATCCGTCATCTCATAAAACAACAACTATAATAATAATGGTGGTGATGATGATTACGATGAACGATGATGATGATAATGATTTTAAATAACCATTCGTTATGCCAGCGGTACCGAAAATAAACACTGTAGCAGCAGCAGCAGCAGCAACAATATTAATTAATGATGATAATGATAATTATGATGATAATTAAATGATAATGGAATATGCTCTATCCCTTTAACACCCTCCACCAGCATTGACAAATGTTTGATTTTGGTGCAGCACACCTTCGACTGATAGCAAGAAAAGCGATGTGGGGTTCCAGTAGGCGTTGCTCATGAAACCTACACCTGTTAGGCATTCAGAATACGGGTCAGTCTCAAATACTGCATTTATTAACACACCTGAACACTACTGGATTTCTCGAGCCGTCTCTCTCTCTCCCTCTCTCTCTCTCTTCCGCCTCCTCTCTCACGCACGCTTTCTCTCACACTTACATGCACACTCACTGGATTAGGTCGGCGTCTTCAGTTGTTAGTTTGATTGCCGTGATTTGGTATGCAACTTGATGTACTCTTGGGTGCAATTAGCATTTGGAGAATTCTGACTGGTACAACTGGTGAGTGGAGGATTTCAGTGTAGTTGGTAAGTGGAAGATAAGACTTTGATAGAGCTGTTGAGTGCAGCATGTTGGTGTGGCTGGTGTGATATTAATGCATCCAGTGAATGGAAGACATTGGTACAACTGATGAGTGGAGTTTATTGGTGAATCTGTTGAGTGAAGCATGTTGCTGTAGTTAGCTGATGAGTGGAGTATGTTGGTGCGCAGGTGTTTTGAGTGGAGTGTGCTGGTGTGACTGTTAATTTAACATTTTAACACCAATAGAAGTTGTTTCTAACCCAAACTCTAATCCATTGTTTTGTCTTGAATTGAACTTTGTTAACTTGTTGTTCCAAACCAATGTTAGTAATTGTTAGTGGTGGCCATCTCTGGACCTGGTCATTATTATAATTAAATAGACATTTGTGGCGTAATCTCTCTCTCTCTCCACCTATGTCTTCCAATGCATATCTCTCTGCTTACATATTTAATCTCTTTAATTGTCTCTCTCTCATATATATATATATATATATATATATATATATACATGTACACACACACACATATATATATATATATATATATATATATATATATATATATATATTATTCCTTCCTTATCTTACCTTCCTATCTAATTCCCTTCTGTTTCACCTCACTTTTTATCTTCATCATCATCATCATCATCATCACTGATGCTGTCATCTCCCCACAGCCAAAACACAAGACAGCCATTAATCACATCAGCTCACACACACACACACACACACACTTTGTCTCCATCTTACTAAACCACATTATCATCCTTCACTTTTCATCTCTTCATCCACCACTTTGCAATCATCACTGTTGGAAGAGTAACATCTTTTAAAAGTCTTTGAGACTTGCATGATTTGGTCACCATTCTGCCATTGTTCTGTAACTTCCATGTGACCAGTACTGACTGCTGTATCATTTCCATACCTACATTATCATCAATTTGATGCTTAATAATATTTGACTGCATGTCTTTCTCACTCCTTCCTAAAGATGCTCTGCTGTCGGCTATAAAGCCTAGATTTATACATTTCTGCACCAGCTGTACTAAAGCAGTAGTAGTAGTTGTATTAGTAGTAGTAGTAGCAGCTCCGACTGCTGCTGTTTAACTAAACTACATCACCGTTTCAAGTTTTTATCTCTTTGTCATTTAACCATTTTGCTACCATATTTCTGTTGAGATGCTCTGTGTTTCTTTCAATTAATTTTAAGTATAAC
>NC_142951.1:22182422-22207422 GCF_046866305.1 Octopus bimaculoides | reverse complement strand
TGTACATGTGTGTGTGTGTGTATGTACATGTATGTGTGTGTGTGTATGTACATGTATGTGTGTGTGTGTGTATGTACATGTATGTGTGTGTGTGTGTATGTACATGTATGTGTGTGTGTGTGTGTATGTACATGTATGTGTGTGTGTGTATGTACATGTATGTGTGTGTGTGTGTGTATGTACATGTATGTGTGTGTGTGTGTGTATGTACATGTATGTGTGTGTGTGTGTATGTACATGTATATGTGTGTGTGTGTGTATGTACATGTATGTGTGTGTGTGTGTGTGTATGTACATGTATGTGTGTGTGTGTGTATGTACATGTATGTGTGTGTGTGTGTGTATGTACATGTATGTGTGTGTGTGTGTATGTACATGTATATGTATGTGTATATATGTATGTACATATATATGTACGTACATGTATGTATGTATATATATATATGTATATATATATATATATATATGTATGTATGTATGTGTGTGTGTGTGTATAGTTTATCAAGTGTTCCTTGACTCCTTAATTACAAGATGAACTTTTGTCCCACTTCACATCTCCCCTATCTTGATTAAATGACTCTCCCCTCCACCATCAACAGGGGTTGATGTTGTGTCCCCATCAACTTGTGTAAATGTGGTGACCCATGGGTTTCACTCCACTTTACCTAAAAGACTTTCCCCTTCTGTCTTATCAGTTTGTATAGATGCAGTGGCCCCTATGGTCATCTCTATACCTCTGTACCTTCATAGAATGGTTTTGAACTAATGAAGGAAGCTTCTATGTGGTATCTCAATCTGCTAGCAATAGCAGCCAAATCATCCCCAGATCAAAAAAACAAAATGTCACATCCAGTAATATAGTTCAGGATATATATATATACATATACAAGATGGTCATGTCTGGGACATTTTTGATCATAGGTTTACTCAGTCAGGTTTGACCTAGGGCTAAACAATGAAGTCATTTATTGGCAAGTGTAGGCTATGAGGAAGATGCAGTTGTTTGTGATTTGATTAGAGTTATTGTTTGCCACTAAGTGGCATTTGGATCAGTGTTCATCATCATCACCATCATTGTCGTCATCATCATCATCATTGTCGTCATCATCATCATCATTGTCAGGAAGAGGAAGCCAAAAAAAGAAAATGATATTGGAGTCTTGGCTCACAACCTATATCCCGTTGCAGGTATTTATTCCTTGGACAAGGTACTTAACTCAACGTCTTCATATTAAGAAATCATCATCATCACCATCATCATCACCATCATCATCATCATGGTCGATATCATGGTTACTTTTTTTTATAAAAAAAAAATCTATTTTACTACTACTACTACTATTACTACTACTACTACTACTATTACTACTACTACTACTACTACTACTAAGGCTAGTGCTGTGATGTAATGGTAAGTGTTTTGGTGGACTGTGTCCATGACATTGTTAATGTGACTGGAAGAGGCCTAACTACCCCACTCCATGCTATTGTTCCCGTAAATAGATGTATACACACGCGCATACACACACCAAAGTCGTTAGAGGTTATTAATCTCATTAATTAGAAGAATCATCAGAGTATGAACACAACAAAATGAATTGCAAGAATGCTTGAGTTTAGCTAAGCCTTGGTTTATGTTTTGAGTTGAAGTCCTGTTCAGGTCAGTAAAATAAATACCAGTAATGTACTGGGGTCAATATAATCAGTTGTTTTCCTCCCACCGAATTTTTGGCCTTGTGTCTAAATCAGCAACAATCATGATGATGATGATTGTTATTATTGGTAAGGCATCAAACTGGCCAAAAATGGTCGGTGAACTGGGCAGAATGCTTTGTGGCATTTGGTCCGTGTTTATGTTCTGAGTTCAAATTCCGCCAACTTTGCCTTTCATCCTTACGGGGTCAATAAAATAAGTACCAGTTGAATACTGTGACTCATCTCCTCCCCCAAAATTGCTGCCCTTGTAGCAATATTTGAAACCATTATTATTATTATTATTATTAAGGCTGCGAGCTGGCAGAATTGTTAGCATGCCAGGCGAAATGCTTAGTGGTATTTCATCTGCTGCTACGTTTTGAGTTCAAATTCTGCTGTGGTCGACTTTACCTTTCGTCATTTCAGGGTTGATAAATAAAGTACCAGTCAAGTACTGGGGTCGATGTAATCAACTTTCCCATTTCCCCCAAAATGTCAGGCTTTGTGCCTATAGTAGAAAAGATTATTATTATTATTGTTGTTGCTGTTATACTGAAAGCTATTAGATGCCAGTTTAAATTGTAGAAATGTTATCCAGAATTTTGGTAACAAATCTTTTTAAATCTCAGAATCTTAGGTCTTTTTGCAGATTATAGGATGAAACTTTACTGTAGGTTGACAATGTTTTGTCTCAATTTCAATATCCTTCAGCCTCTTTTGTAGCAGCTAAGCTGTTGTGCTTAGTGCACTAATTACCACAGGAACAGTTTTCACCTTTGTGTTCTATAATCTCTTTATCTTGATATTTTACAACTTTCTCAGTTTTGTAATATTCTGTTATCATATGGGATTGTAAAGTCTATGGTCTTATAGTGCTTTTTTTTTTCTTCCACAATTATATTTGGTCTCTTTGATTCAGTAGCATAGAGCAATCTCTATGGAGAAATCCTATAATTATTATTCACCATGATAATTTCTGACTCATGTTCATACCACTTTTCCATCACTTCAAATCTACAAACTGCAGTTTACTGATACAGTCATGCATTTAAATGCCTTTTGTTCTAGCTTACTGCATTCACTTGGTTAATATTTTCATCCTCTTTTCCACACATTCTGCATTTATTGCCTTACTTTTGTTTTATCAATCTTCATCTTTATGTATTAATTGGCTATATTTGTCCTGTCATTTTCTTTCTATTTTTGAAATCTTTTACTGTTTCAGTAACTTTGATATTTCTAGCTGCAGTTAATAGGTTTTTCTCTCTGTGTGCAAAATATAGTTTCTCGACTCCAAGATTGCAACACTGATAGTTTCTTCTGCATTTAACCCTGTAGCATTCAAACCAGCCAAATCTGGCCCAAATATTCTACCTTATTTTATGTTCAAATTAAAAAGGGTAAAGTTGCCTTCTTGAGTCATGCTAACTTATAAGGACCAGTTTCCTTGTTTCCATGGTGTATATATTCCCCACCAGTCTATCGTAGGATTACTCGTTGGAGCAACGCGAAATGAAGTGCTTCGCTCAAGAACGCAACGTGTTGCCTGGTCTAGGAATTGAAACAACAATCTGACGATCATGAGTCCACCCTAACCACTAAGCCACACTCCTCCACCATGTTCAGATTGTTCAGATCCAATCTCTCACACCTACCTTATAATGTCATTTTTAAAATAAAGCAACTACACCATCATAGAAATCTCAGAGCTACAACATAATGCACGATTAATTTACAACATGAATAAATAAATATTACGTTTGACTGAGTAATCTGAATGCTAAAGGGTTAATAAACCTCTGCCTTCTTCTCTTCGAGGTAACTAAAGCCTGTCGATATTATGTGTAGTTTGCTAGGTCTTCTGCCTAGTTCCTGTTCTTCCTAGTTTTCTGAAGTTCAATACAGGTACGGTTTACTTTGCCTTAGTGATAGTACTTCTGTTTATCTTTTGTTTTAAGCAACTTCCTAGCCCTTTTATAATTCTCTTTCAAGACATTTCTCATCTCTTTCATCTTTTAATTCCATTTCCCATGTCCTCATCAGTTCCTCCAAAAGCCAATAGCTTGGTATATTGATATAAACTTTCTTCCATTCTCACTTTAATTGACTGATTTTGTTACAGAATCAAATGAAATCCAGGCAAAAATATCTTTTTGTATCTAATTTTGTGTCTCTATGTATCTTGAGTTCAGATCCGACCAACATTGCTTTCTTTCCCTGCTTCCACCAAAATCATGAAAATAAAAACAACCAACTGGCCATTGTGAGTGGATCCAACCACAAACCAGCTCTGACTAAGCAGACATCATATGTCTGCTTAATCAGAAGGGTTCCAACTATGACCATCCTGCCTTTTTATTTTGTTATAGTGTATCAAGGATTACATTATATTAATGAGTCTTCCTTTGTTGTTGATCTCAGTGTCAGCCCTGATCCAACAGATCTATGTTGAAGGCATTCCAACTATGACCATCTTGTCTAGAACTACATTATCTAGTGTGTGCTGCCTTCTATTCAGACAGTGTGTAGTTGCTGTTTAGTCAGTTATGTCCCAGCAATCATCTGAGTAAGGGTGACCAACTCTAACCTTTCTGCCCTTTGTTTAGAAGTCATGTATCTCATTACGTTATTCAGTGTGCCATTAATAGAATGTTTGTGTCTAATTTAAGAAGGAATTTGCTACCAATTGTAGCATGTTGGGTGGTTATATAGAGGCTCCCTCATTGGCTCATTCATATAAGCCATTTGCATTTAAACCAGCCATATCCAGTCAAAATATTCTGCCTGTCTTTGGTCCAAACCAATCAGATCATGCCTCTCACACCTACCCTAAAATGTTATTCTAAAAATCAATCAATCACATCATCGAAATCTAGAAGCTATGAAATAATGTATGATTAATTCAAAACAGTGTGAATAAATAAGTATTATGTTTGATAGAAAGATATGGGTGTTAAAAGGATAAACCATCCTTGACCCTGTGCCTACATTACAAATAATAATTCTGATTTTAGTAGAAGCCTAGCAACTTTTGAGTATTTCAACTTTGGTGGGATTTGAACTCAGAATGTAAAGAGTTGGAACAAATATCACAAGGCATTTTACTTTTTCTAATAACCCTACCAATCTGCTGCCCTCAATGGTAAAATCGACTTTAGCAGAATTTGAACCCGGAGTGTAAAGAGCCCAAAGAAATGCTTCCTACTTTAATAATAACCCTTTTTACCTTAGACACAAAATCTGAAATTTTGGGGAAAGGGGCTGGTACTTACTTCATCAATCCCGAAATATGGAAAGCAAGGTCAGCCCCAGTGGAATTTGAAGTCAGAACATAATGGTAGTTGGAGTGTTGCTAAGCATTTTGTCAAGCATGCCAACAATTCTGCCAACCTACCATGTTTTTAATAATAATTAATAATCATAATAAGGGTTTCAAATTTTGCCACAAGGGCAGCAATCTTGCGGGAGGGGATAAGTTGATTACATCGACCCCAGTCTTCACTGGTATTTATTTTATTGACCCCGAAAGGATGAAAGGCAAAGTCAACCTGATTGAAATTTGAACTCAGAGCATGAAGACAGACGAAATACTGCTAAGCATTTCGCCTGGCATGCTAACGATTCTGCCAGCTCGCTACCTTAATTAATAATCACAATAATGATGATGATGATTGTTGTTGTTGTCAAGAAGGCAGCAAGCTTACAGTATTTATTCCTGCTCTTTATGTTCTGAGTTCAAGTCTTGCCAATGTTAACTTTTCCTTTCATTCTTCCAAGGTCGATCGAGTAAAATACCAGTCAAGTACCAGGGTGAATGGTATTGACTTACCCCTTCCTCCCAAGATAGTTGGCTTTGTGCCAACAGTTGTTATTTATTATTATTATTATTATTATTATTATTATTATTATTATTATTATTATTATTATTATTATTATTATTATTATTATTATTCAAGGTGGCAAGATGGCAGAATTGTTAGCACACTAGTGAAATGCATTGTGATATTTCATCCATCTTCACGTTCTGAGTTCGAATTCGCCCTAGGTCAACTTTGCCTGTCATCCTTTCAGGGACAATGAAATAAGTACCAGTTGTGCACTGGGATTGATGTAATTGACTTGCCCCGCCCCCAAAATTGCAGGCCTTATGCCTTTAGTAGAAAGTATTATTATTATTATTATTATTATTATTACTATAGTGAGGCATCGCCCTGGTGGGTTTAGTCAAACTGATCAAGCCTAGTACTTGCTTGAGCAAGGAGGCAGACTCACTCGCTGGTACTCCATCAGTTACAGTGACTGAGGGTTCCAGTTGATCCGATCAATGTAACCTGCTTGCGAAATTAATGTGCAAGTGGTTGAGCACTCCACAGACACACATCCCCTTAATGTAGTTCTTAGGGAGATTCAGCATGACACAGAATATGAAATACAGGTACTGTTCATTTTTGCCACCTGAGTGGGCTGTAACAACGTGAAATAAAGTATCCTTCTTGAGGACACAGTGTGCTGCTGGGAAGCATACTTCTGACCAAACGATTGTGAACTGAATTCCCTAACCATTAAGTCATGCCCCATCACTAAACTAATTTATTCATACATGCACACACTTATGTATATATATGATAGGCTTCCACACAGTTTTTGTCGACCAAATTCACTCACAAGTATATCAGTCAACCCAGAACTACAATTGAAGACACTTTCCCTAGGTACCATGCATTGGGACTGAACCTAGAACCATGTGACTGCAAAGCAAGCTTTTTAACTACACAGCTATGAAACCTTTTATCAAGGCACATTGTATCAAAAGACATCATCTTTAATAATCATCATCTTCATCTAACATCCAATTTCCATGCTGGCATAGGTTGGACAGTTTGACAGGAGCTGACCAGCTGAAGGGCTGTTGAAGCCCATTGTCTGTTTTGGCATGGATTCTTTGGCTGGACACTCTTCCCAATGCCAACCACATTACAGAGTGTATAAGGTGCTTTTACGCAACACCAGCATGGGTGCTTTTTTGTGGTACCAGCACCAACAAGCTTGCAAGATTAGAGATGCTCAGCTGGAGAGGGTTGCAGGAGACGAACCTGTATGCAAGGGTAACCAAGCTTTTCCTTAGCTTGACCTGTCTTTTCAAGCACAGCAAACTGCTAGGAGTCTCAGTCCCCTGTCATCCTATCTGTGAGTCCCAACATTTGTAGATCCTTTCTCACCACTTAGTCCCACACCTTCCTGGGCCTATTCCTTCCACATGTTCCCTCTACATTTAAAGATCGGCACCTCTTCATGCAACTGTCTTTGTTCATATGCATTACATGGCCATACCAGCACAATCTTCTCTTTTACACACTTCATCTGACGCTATGTATATCCAGTTTTTCTCTCAAATTAGTTACACTCTTATTGTATATGCACACTGATATTACCCATCCAGCAAAACATACTGACTTAATTTCTTTCAAGTCTTTTCATATCCTTAGTAGTCGCAGTCCATGTCTCACTGCCATGCAGCATCATCTTTAATAACAATATTACAAAATCTTTTCCAAATTCTTTATGGTTTCCTACAGTAAATTGAAACTTGAATAGTTTGTTTCTTCATTAGAATTATAGTCAGGAACCAATTAGAATGTATTTATGTATATTAGCTGAACCCATGAAAATTCTGTGTTTTATCAATTCTTTTAACTTTCGTTTCATTGTATAGATTTTCTTGACATTTGTTCATGATGTTAAAGAATTTGAAATTTGCCTTCGGTTTCATTCCATAGTTAAGGTTATTTCTAGTGTAACCATCAAACTTGTTTCGTTGTATTGAAGATTACAATTGTGCCTCCGGTTTCACTCCATAGTTAAAGCTATTTAAAGCAAAACACACAAATGGCATTGACTAAGAACATATCATTAAACCCTTCTGAAACTACTTTTGATTTTAGGAATCCCTCGAGATTCTTGTGTTTGAAAATTAACTGAAACATGGAAGGTGCTGGAAATCATCAGCAGCATTTTTATATCAGCTTTTTTCTTTGTTGGTGTGGGTTGGACAAGACTTCTTAAAGTATTATTCTGTGATTGAATGCCCTTCTTGTTTTCAAAAAAGGTACTTTATTCCGGTGGTTTTCATATGTTTAACTGCTGAGCTGTGTAGAACATAATACTATAGTGATGGACTCAACTGTTAAAGACGACATATGAGTGCTCAGCTTTTGCCAAACAGTCTGCTCAAATGATTTGTTTAAAATAATCAAATGTTTGTGCCGTACATTAGTTCATCCTCTCCATCAAATCGACGTTGTCTGAAGAGGTGTAGTGTGTACCACGCATCAAGTGGCAAAGTGATCATAGAGCAACGTGAGATGAAGTGGTTTGCTCAAGAATACAATGCACCACCCAGTCTAGGAATTGAAACTACAATCTTGCAATCATGAGTGCAACACCCTAACCACTGGGTCATGCTTCCTCTACTATAGTAATAATAATAGTAATGATGATAATACATTGGTCAAGATTGCCCAAGTGGTGTCAATACAAGACATGCCAAAACAAACATACACACCCGTACATATGATACTCTTGTCAGTCATTAGACCGTGGCCTTGCTGGAGCACTACCTTGAAGGGTATTAGTTATATTGACACAGCTACTTGTGTGTGTTTTTTATTAAATAAAATCTGAAGTTGTTTTAGTGATCTATATTTATTACACTGCTAAGTTTTGGGGCATAAACAGACCCCATTCTTTTATGTAAAAACAAAGTCTCTCTCTCTCTCTCTCTCTCTCTCTCACACACACAGTATAGGCTTCCATGCATTTTCTGTCTACCAATTTCACTCAAAAGGTATGGTCATCCCGAGGCTGTAATCGAAGCCACTTGACCAAAGTATCATACTGTGAGACAGAAACCAAGACCATATGGCTCAAAAGCAAATTCTTAACCATAGGCTATACCTGCACTATACACACACACACACACACACACACACCTAGATATAGGGCTTCCCTAGTCTCCCTGCCAAATTTTGCTCACAAGGTATTGGTTAACCTAAGGCTATAGATTAGTGACTCATCCGGGGTTCATATAAGATTTTGTTGTTAACTGGTTATATATCTCCAATACACAAAATAGTTAAATTTCTTTAAACAATTCCTAATAGTATTTAATTGCGCACTGGAGTCAGTCTAATAGACTTACCCACACACCCACCCAAATTACTGGCCTTGTACCACAATGAGAAATCAGTATTTAATTAGAAATAATATAATATGAGTTTTAATTATTTTTATATCCTTGTGTTGGATATATAACGGAAGTATTTACACGACACACTACTTTTGCTATTACATGAGACTCACCGCTCTCAATGACAGCTCACAGTGAACTGCTTACCAACCCAAACTCCTGACGACTCAACAGTTAATAGAAGTGTCTCAGTCCAATTTTAGTCACATGGGGATGGTCAGAAATCCTTCCACAACAATTATATAATGACGTAATATGAGTTTTTAGGCATGAGATGGCTATGAGAGTCCAACTGAGCAAAATAAGAACCAAAGGGATCCATAGGCAAAAAATGGTCAAGAACCACAACTATAGAAGCTGGCCATACAGTGAGATCAAACTTGAGAAATGATTAATGTTTCTGTAGACCCCTCCACTTCCATACACACAGACGCAAACAATTAGTATTGTGTCATCACAATGGTCACTACCAATACCGTCATCACCACCAGCGCATCTACCAAAGCTATTTCTGCTGCTACCGTCGCTGCTGCTGCTATTTTCAAGACAACCTTCCTGTTCAACATGGGGATTTCTGCTTGGCTTGCCATCCAACCCGGTCTGATCCAGCTCCAAAGAACTTAACAGCCGATTCCCAAGCTCCACAGCTGTCCGCGAGGTCTTTCTCCCCACTTGCTCGCAAGATCCTTTTCACCTGCCTCTCCCAATCCCGGCCACCATCACCACCAGGCACTTCCCTCCATTCCTGCCTCTGTGGTTTGCTACCTTCCATGTCCTAACGATTGCAATATAATAAAATGGCTATTTTCCACTTTCTAACAGGCACTATGAGCAGTTAGAGCTGAGGTAGTTTTGACTGTTTAGTAAAAGGGGAGGAACGTGCACAGAAATTTACTTAGAACCTCCTCAGCCAGACCTCCTCTCACTAGGCAAGTTTACTTTTCATCATCTCTAACTCTCTCTCTCTACCTTATTACCTTTCTCTACTTCTACCTCCCTCTGTACCTTTCTCTCTTTCTCTCTCTGTCTTTTTCCCTCCCTTTCTTAGTTATTGTTTTCTTTCCTTTGTTTCTTTTTTTTTTCTTCTCCGTTTCATTTCATTCTCCTCATCAGTTTCACCTCTGTCACTAACACCACCACCACCACAGTTACTACCTGAACCACCTCCACCACCACCACCACCACCACCATCACCACCACCACAACTACCATTACTATTTCAACCACTCTCACCATTCCCACAGCCTCTTCTCTCATTAGTTCCTACTAATTTTTCACTTTACACAAAAAGCATGCACACACACACACACACACACACACATTTACATACATATATACATAAAGATCAATACACAATCACAATATACACAATAATCATCATCATCACACCACTACTATTTACCAAATCCCTGTTTCAATTCCTGACTTTCTCTCTCTTTCATACACAATTCTCTCTCTCTCTCTCTCCACAACACAAAAAAGTTCCAAGAGAGAAAAGCCACATTTTTATACATATTTTTTCATTAGATTTTTTTTTTTTCCTTGATTTAAATCCCTTCCCAATTTGTTAATTTCTTAATTATGTTACCACCACCAACAAAATTATTATTATTTATTCATATATTTTTTCATTTGTTTTTGCCTTTGTTTAGCCTGCTTATTTAATTACTCCCCCCACTCCTCAAGGTGTGTGTACATAGGTGGGAGGGAGGGGTGGAGATTTTTTTACAATTTTGTTTGTTTTTGTTTTTTTTTTCTATATTTATTCAAAGCAGAAAATAGTCAATGCTGTTGTTTTTTTATTTGTTTGTCTAAATTGTATTTTCTTATATATATATATATATATATATATAATTACTGATTTTGTTTTTATGTTTGTTTATTTTTTGTTTCTTTTATTTCAAGTTGTCCTCTACAATATTGTTGTTGTTGTTGTTGTGGTTGTATAAAGTGTTTTTGTAACCTTGTCCAGTTTTGTATGAAAGACTTGTACACCAACACACTCCTCACCATATCCACCAATAACACCAAACATACAAAAAATACGATGCATTATACACCTCTACATTTTAATAAAAGTTGGGGAGGTCACAGTTGGATTGACTTCAATCAGAAGACCTAGTCTCTCGGAACCAACTCCAGGTTAAGTAATAGTATTACTTTCACTAAATTTCTTCCAGTGTCCAAATACCACTACTGGTTTTTAGATGGGTACCTGAAGCGGATCAGACATCCTCCTGGAAGTAACACTAGCTGGACATCCTGCTCTCTGTTAGGTGTTTCACTTCTCACTTCGGAAAGTGGAAGTTTTGATCTCCTCCCCTCTAACTTCCACCTGCTCTTTCTTTCTCTCTCTCTCTCACCCACACACCACTTAACATTTTCTCCTCCCAGTTTTCTAGTTGAAAGCCTGACCTCACTTAGTTCACAAGGAGACATGGTACTGCTACTGTTTTAAGAACATTGAATTGTCCTGCATTTGGGAGAGTGTTAAGGAAAGATTACTGGCCCACCAGACACCACACACAGAAACACCAGGTTTCCATGCAGTTTCCATTTACCAATTTCATTCAAAAAGTTATTGGCTGGCTCGAGGCAATAGTAGAAGACACTTGCTCAAAGTGCCATGCAGTGGGACTGATGCTGGGTCCATGTGGTCACAAAACAAACTTTCTTAACCACATGGCCATAGAATTCTTTCAGTTTCCACTTACTAAATTCATTCAGTAGATTTAGGTAGCTCTGGGCCAACCAAAGCCTTTTGATTGGATTTAGTTACTGCAAATTGAAAGAAGCCCATTATGGCATGAATATGGCTGTGTGATTTTAAAAAGTTCACATCCTAACCATATTGTTTCAGGTTCAATCCCACTGCATGACACATCTTTTATTATAGCTCTTGGCTGACCAAACTTTTATGAGTGGATTTGGTAGATAGAAACTGAAAGAAGACCATCGTGTCATGTGTATGTTATATGATGTCAAGGCAAGGACAAACACATATATGATGATGATATGCAGTGGTTGTAAATAGGTATCACTGTCCTACAAGCAATGTCCTTCATTTCCATTCTTCTGTGAAAATATGTCCATCCATGGCAAAATACTTCCTTGCTTGGATACAGGTGAGGATTGGCAACAAGAAGAGTTACAGGTCATTGTAAATCTGCATCAAAAATTATGTCTGACCTGTGTAAGTATGGAAAAGTGGACATTAAAATGATGATGATAGATGCATGTATATATATATATATATATATATATATATATATATATCTCATCATCATCATCATCATCGTTTAATGTCCGCTTTCCATGCTAGCATGGGTTGGACGATTTGACTGAGGACTGGTGCAACCGGATGGCTACGCCAGGCTCCAATCTAATTTGGCAGAGTTTCTACAGCTGGATGCCCTTCCTAACGCCAACCATTCAGAGAGTGTAGTGGGTGCTTTTACGTGTCACCCGCACGAAAACGGCCACGCTCGAAATGGTGTCTTTTATGTGCCACCCGCACAAGAGCCAGTCCAGGGGCACTGGCAACGATCTCGCTCGAAAACCCTACAAGGCCAGTTAGGCGGTACTAGCAACGGTCACGTTCAGGATGGTACACCTTATGTGCCACCCGCACAAGAGCCAGTCCAGGGGCCCTGGCAACGATCTCACTTGGCTTGCCGGGTCTTCTCACGCACAGCACATTTCCATATATATATATATATATATATATATATATCAGCATTTGTATCTGCTTGTCTTGATGCACTGTGAACTAAACAGTCACTGTTCATACAAAACAGTGTCATTTGTTTGCAGTGTTCAATGAAAACACATCTGGTTATTGATCTGTTCATGCTTGAAGGATTATGATAAAATACTGACATACTCAAAACTGGTGAAGGTTGGCAACAGAAAGGGCACCCAGCTATAGAAAATTTGTCTAGGCAAATTTTGTCTGTCCTATCCAAGCTTGGAAAAGTAGCCATTGACACAATGATGACAATAACAGGCAGCTAGCTTCTACACAGTTTCTACATTTGAAATATAATTCACAAGGTCTTCATTTGCCAAAATTTATGCTAAAATATACTTGAGGAAGCTAAGAATAGACAAATAGCTTGGCTGTGTGGTAAGAAGTTTGCTTCCCAACCACATGGTTCTGGGTTCAGTACCACTATGTGGCACCTTGAGCAGGTGTCTTCCACTATAGTACTAGGCTTACAATGAATAAGTCCTGGGGTCAATTTGTTTGACTGAAACTCTTCAAGGCAGTGCTCCAGCATGGTCGTAGTCAAACGACTGAAACAAATAAAAGGATGAAAGAATAAAACCATGTACAAAATTGATGACAGTAAGTTGAAAGTCAGCAACAGGTACAAACGAGAAAGAAACGAAAGTAGGATGCTCTGCTGGAGGTGCAACATCACTGCGCATGTGTGTCAAAAGTGCAAATATGTTGAGAGGAAATTAGGTACAGGAGGCATTAGATATAGTGTGCAAGAGGGGAGACTGCACTTGTATGCTCATGTGCTACTGTTATGTATACCTATAATATAATGAAGGGAGAGAACTTACAATATTTTCCGAAGGTGGCGAGATAAACGTTTGTCAATGACCGTTTGGCAGAAGTGAAATAACGTTGGTATGGATAACCAAATATATATACAGGAAGTTAGCATGGTACGAGACAGGTAACCTCGTTCACTTCCTGTTAACGAGCAAGGCAAGTAATCTCGTACTTCCTGTTAAAAAGGGGAGTGGGGAAGACAGCTGGGGCTTGGCGTGGATTGTACCAAAACGAGAGATGGAGCTGCATATGGGTGGGACCATTCACCACCTACCTTGAAATCATTGGGACTGGACATAATCTCCATAAATGAACATTTACTTCCCTGTTTGAACACTTTGCTGTTGCGATCAGAAGTTTACACCTTTTTCTTACATTATAATTTGTCTGATCGTAACACTACCCATGGATGCAGACAATTGCATAAAAAAGTGCCAAATGCTAAATGTTGATAGAACGTGTGGAAGAAGGAGACCCAGGAAACTGTAGGAAGAAATAGTGAGGAGCAACCACAGTTTTTAAGCCAGACAGAGGGGACGAGAAAGGACCAAGGTGATTGGTAATTAACTGTGCTTGAGAAGACCCGTTTGACATGATCAAAGTGAGATCCTAAAAACATTTATACACATACACACACTGGGTCCTGGTCTTGTACCCAGCCAATCCCCTTCAAGCCTTCCCCAACTCTCATCTCCCATATACTCATCCCTCCATAACTCTTCTCACTACAGCACTACTCAGCTGCTGTAATTATGAGAGCGGAATCTGCACATATTTTTCCCCATTTTGTACTTCCAGTTACATCCCAATCTCCCTGGATCCATTTCCTATTAACATCCAATCCCTCATGCTCGATATTATCAATTCCCAGTTTATTATCCATTTGATCACTCGCTTCTGTATTCCCAGTTATCTTTCCCTCCACCCTCTTTGTGTACTACCAGTTATCACCTCCTTCCTGAACCTCTCCTATTTCTTTCACCCCCCTCCCCCCTTGCTGATATTTACTTTTGACATGCACCTCTCCTGTTCACCATTCACTACTTCTACCCCTGTCTTCAACCACCTGTCACTCTCCTCACACACTCTTATGAACTTTCCCACCCACCATTCCCGATCCTCTTTTCGCATTCTGTCTTACTTTCATAATCTCTTGTACTTTCATATTTCTTTATTGCCCACAAGGGGCTAAACATAGAGGGGACAAACAAGGACAGACAAAGGTATTAAGTCGATTACATCGACCCCAGTGCGTAACTGGTATTTAATTTATCAACCCCCGAAAGGATGAAAGGCAAAGTCGACCTCGGTGGAATTTGAACTCAGAACATAAAGAAAGACGGAATACCGCTCAGCATTTCACCCGGTGTGCTAACGTTTCTGCCAGCTCGCCGCCTATCAGTGTACTCTTTGACACCTCATCATCACCCTCTTTATCTTCTTTCCAGCCACTCCCATCCACCTTTTTATAATGCAGGGTAGCCATGTACCCCCACCCTATAGCCAAACACCTCCCTTTCTCTATGACAACATCCACCTCACTGAGTCAAAGAGGCTTTTTTCTTGTGAGTTATTTGGTGACTTCAGTGGTGCTTAGTGTCACACATGAAAAAAACAAACAAATAAATACCCTCTGTAAAGTAGTTGCATTAGGAAGGGATCTTTCATGTGTTGGGCTTCAAGGAGGCAATGTCAAATGACCGAGACTTTTGGCATTATGCTGTGCTTAAGAAGACCCATCAGGCTAAGTAAAATTGTGGTTGTGGCAGGAACTGGTGTCATGCAAATGGCACCCATGCTGGTGGCACATAAAAGCACTCATTACACTCCTGGAGTGGTTGGCATTAGGAAGGGCATCCAGCTGTAGAAACCATGCCAAATGAGACTGGAACCTGGTGCAGCCTTGCAGCTTGCCAGCCCTGGTCAAATCATCCAACCCATGCCAGCTTGGACAACGGATGTTAGATGATGATGATGGGCATCCAGCTATGGAGAACATACCAAAGCTGATGACGGTTAAGCACAGCATACTCCTTGGCCCAACGAATCTTGTCAAACCATCTAATCCATGTCAGCATGGAAGATGGACATTAAGTGATGACGATAATGAAGATATTGGTAAGTGTATTATGGAGGAATGGTGAAGAAATTAGCTTCCCAACTACAAGGTCTTGGATACAATCCCTGCTGATTATTTGACCAAGCTCTCACTGCATGGTATTTGGGGCAAATGTCATCGGGTTCACCCATACCTTGTAAGCAAAATTAGCCAGAGAGCAACTGCACAAAGATGCCTGTCAAGAGGATCATGCCCATAATTCAAAATGTACTGCCTTGTCTCTTACACACTGTATCATTGTGATTCTACCTGAGAATTACATAAAGGGTACATGTGTCTGTGGAATACTCAGCTTCAATTAATTACATGTTAATTCAGGAGCAGGTAATTCAGTTGGGGGGAAACAAGTTCTCTTCATTAAACATTGGAAATTCACACACCCAAACACACACACACACACACACACACACACACACCATGTAAGTATAATTGATGTGTTTGTATAAGTGCTTATAGTTTTTAACTGGCATGTGGCTGAATTCACTCATTTCATTCATTTAGATCATCATTTGGGTTGACTCTCAAAGCTAATTTGAAAATATAAATATGTTTATTGAAGCCTGGATTAGTTTTCATTATATACATACATACACATATATATATATGTATATATATATATATATATATATATATATATATATATATATATATATAGATCGTTGCCAGTGCCCCTGGACTGGCTTGTGCGGGTGGCACATAAAAGACACCATTTCGAGTGTGGCCGTTGCCAGTATCTCCTGACTGGCCTTCGTGCAGGTGACACATAAAAGCACCTACTACACTCTCTGAGTGGTTGGCGTTAGGAAGGGCATCCAGCTGTAGAAACTCTGCCAAATTTAGATTGGAGCCTGGTGTTGCCATCCGGTTTCACCAGTCCTCAGTCAAATCGTCCAACCCATGCTAGCATGGAAAGCGGACGTTAAACGATGATGATGATGATGATGATATATAATGTATGTATGTAGACAAACTGCGTGTGATAACAAAAGAGGTATATCTCTATATCATTGGAAATAGAGGACTAAACTTCTTGAATAATACAATTACTGAGACTTGCTTACGAGATTTCAAGTTTCATTGTCAACAATACAATGATCACTGTACTTCTTTAGCTGGTATAGAAACTTGAAGTCTTGTATGTAAGTCTCTATCATTCAATATATATATATATATATATTCATAGTGTTGATTTTTAAACAAACAAACATGCATTTTCTGTGTTAAATAGAGAAGCGGTAACGAGTGACACTTCAGTAAAAAATAATAATAATTATAAGCTTAAAGCCTATATGCAATCTCTGTGTATTGGCTAAAGAAAATAGTCTAATATTGGGGCATGTAAGCCCTCGACAGAAAAAAAATGGGTTTAAGTATATAATTATTATTATTATCTACAGAATTCTCACTTAACACCACTTCTCCATTTAACGCAGAAAATGCACATACGTTTAAAAACAACACTATGAAAATATAGCTCTTAAATTTAATGGAAAGAAGTGAGTGGTATAAGATGTTGGTATAAGCGGTTAGCACATTTATCACAAATATAAGAGGTGTGGGTTTGATTCCCATGTGTACAAAAACCCACTTTTTTCCACCAAGGGCTTATATGTTCCAATATTAGACTATTTTCTTTAGCCAATACATGGTGATCACTTATAAGATTTAAGCTTATAGAATACCATTATTATTTACAGAATATATATATATATATATATATATATATATATATTCTGCAAATCTAACGGAGGCCTCAAAAGACATTTGAAGATCCACAAAGATCTGAACAAATCGGATATGCAGTCTATGTGGGCGTCTTTTCAAAACATTGTCTGGTTTAAAAAAAAAACGCATCAGATGCCAAGATGGATCTATGGTATAGGTATAAGAGGTGGTCAAACTCTGCATAAGGAGTAGACAACCACCATATATATATATATATATATATATATATATATATATATATATATATATGTATGTATGTATGTATGTAATATGGTGCTTAAGTTTTAGTGGTGTTGATCTGAAGTAAGCATCCCCTTTCATTCTGTCCTCACTCAACTTTTTATTTTGCCTTTCTTCTTTTGGAATGTGATGTTTGGGTGTAACTGTTTGGCACTGATTATTTGGTATAGCTGACTGGATATTCAACTTGCGTTTTGGTATTGGTAGCAAACACACGTATGCACATGTGTACAAGAACATATACACATAGATAGACAAATAAATAAAGAGAGAGACAGACAGACAGAATGAGAGAAACATGAAAACGTTTGGTGTCAAATAAGTCAATGTTGAATTGGTGATGCCAGAAATTGTGATAGCAAAATTGGTTTTCTAAGCAACCTAAATTTTAATGACAATTTCTACATAAAAAATTCTGAAGTTAGCAAAAAGAACATTGCTTAATTTTGAGTAACATATAATTAATGTTGAGAATATTATAAAGTTTATTTGCTGGGCGTATGGCTTTTCATCTGTGAGTGAGAAAAAGAGGACGAAAAACTGGTGGATGCTTTTGGTGGAGAGAGGGATGGCCCAGCTTGTTGGATGATGTGAGGAAATGGTAAATCAAGGAGGTGGCATTAAAATGTGAGGAAGAGAGGAGGATGAGAATTGCCTTGAAAAGAAGTCCAGTTAAAGTGTTAGGATTAAAAATATGGTGGGGATGAGAAAGTAACAGAGAGGTAGTTGGAAAGAATACATTAAAATGGTTACAATGATAACGACAAGGAAAATAGAAGAAAGAGAGTGGTGACACAAGTGCAAAATTGCAGGTGACATGGGGGTTGGATATGTATATTGATTTCAAGTTCTGGCACAAGGCTAGTGATTTCAGGTGAGAGAATAAGTTAATTACATCAACCCCAGTGTTCAACTGGTACTTATTTTATTGACCCTGAAAGGTAACTTTGGAGGAATTTGGACTCAGAATGTAAAGACAGGTGAAATACTGCTAAGCATTTTACCTGGCATAGAGGTATATATGTATATATATATATATATATATATTCAATATAAAGTATAAGAGAAATTACCTATAACAGGTAACTTCTACATGCTAGAAGGCAGTCAAAAAACGACCGAAAACCACAAAGTAAAACATTTCAAAGGGGAGAGAAAATAAAAACTTTTACCTTATTTCTAACGGTTAGACCTATAGGTTTCTGATTTTTTAGTAAATAAAGTAACTTACTAGGCAAATCGTCTTCAGTAACCAGCCGTCAAGGAATTAACGTATATTTACAAGACAGGAGGCCATAAGCACATGTCTTCTCAGATATACATTCTACTTTTCCCATAATCCACTGCGTATATATATATATATATATATATATATATATATATGTGTGTGTATGTATGTAGAAACACAATTGCATGCATGTACACACACATATAAACATTTCTGTACATTTCCTCTCATTTATTACATCAAAATAAACCTAACCAATTCCAGTATTCTGGACTAAATATTAAAATGAAAAATTCTGACCCAGGAAATGAATGATTAATTTTCACTTTGAGACAAAGTAGTTAACAGGATTATGGAGAGTGGATGGGGTTGAATAGGGGGATAAGGGTCAACTGAATCAACTAACCCTTCACCGTTATGCCTAAATTAAAAACCATTGTGTGTATATATGACAGGTGGCACCCATTGCACCTGTACAGGTAATGTTGATTTGATGGGGGGAGTGAGCTTATGTGTACACAAACATTTGATAACTGTAAACAAATCATCTGTGTGGTTGTTCGGTAAGAAATTGTCAAACCTATATATATCATCATATATAGAATGTAAAGAAAGCCAGGAAGTATGGGATGAATATATTTATTTCATCAGTTGATATCCATAATATTACAATTGTTCAATAACGAACATCATGGAAAAGTAATTTTAGCATTTAATAAATTATTTTACACATCTGGATTAGAGTACGTTATAAATTACATAGTACTATTGTATTTTAAAAGCTAGTACAGGTATAGAAGGCTTGCTCTTCAGATACACAGACTATCATGGTTACATCCATATATATATATGGCCAAATGAGAAACAGAACATAAATAGACCAATATATATATATATATATATATATATATATATATAGGGTGGCCCAAAAGTCATGCACAAAAACAGTTGACATCTTATTTATATTATGGTATTATTATTATTATTAATTATCATTATTATTATTATTAATTTTCTTCTTCATGTACAAGTATGTATGTTTTCATCATTATTTCATTAATTTTATTCAATTTTGGAAAAATTGAAGCATGTCTTTGACAATTCCAGAGCCTATTGAACTTTTGTGCATGACTTTTGGCCCACTCTGTATGTGTGTGTGTGTGTGTGTATATGTATATATATATATATATATATATATATATATATAGAGAGAGAGAGAGAGAGAGAGAGAGAGAGCGAGCATTTCAGCAAGAAAGAACTAGAGAATAAGTACTGTGGTCAATTTGTTCAACTAAACTCTTCAAAGTGTTGCTCCATTCTGGCCACAGATCAATGACTGGAATGGTGAAATGAATGATGTATGCTTGTAGCATGAATAGTAACTTGGTAGGTCTTTTCAATATAGAGCGAAAAGATTGTTTTAACTCACCACTGTGTGTGTGTATGTGTGTATACATGCACACATGCTTACATATACACACATTTCTGTATTTACATCTATTCATGTTTACATGTGTGTGTGTGTATACACACATACACACACGCGTACACATTTATCTAGTTACTTATATCCATGTTTATGTTCATATATATATATATATATATATATATATATGTATATGTATATATATATATATATATATATATATATATATATGTGTGTGTGTATGTATGTATATACACACACACATACACATTTAGTTACTTATATTCATGTTTATGTTCATATATATATATATATATATATGTATGTATATTTATGTGTGTGTAGTTAGATAGATAAAAAGATAGATACATAAATATATACATGTGTTTACATATCCTCATACGTATATATGTGCGTGTGTATGTTTATGCATGTGTATATATTTGTGTGCATCCATGTGTGTGTATGTATGTATAACTTTTTATGAAATATTTCTCTCATAGTTATGCCAATATGTTACTGAAATTTGTTTCTATTTTTACCTTTTTCCAAGCTGGCAATGTGGGCAGGTTTGTGGTTTTTTTTACTATTTGTTACTTATTTTTCCATAACTTTTCCTCTTCTCGACTATTTTTACTCTGTGTGGACTAGATAGAGAACAACAGGGATAACGAGGCAGATGAGGCAGATTCAGTTAGTTTTGAGTGATAAACTCGTGTTGGGTGAACAGGTAGGTAGGTAGGTATCTAGTCTTATGGTGAAGTTAGCTACACAGTTCACCATCATGCTCTTCTCGTTCGTCATCATGCTCTTTTATTCACTCTCTCTGTCACTGGATGTATTTTGAATGAGTGGATTCAATGCAGAGCTGGAAAGGACATTTTAGTGTTGCCGATGATAGGGAAACCTCTTTGATGTCATGCAGTGGAAGGGGAGATAGAATGCACCTAAGACACTCTACAAGGTTGTTGGTGTTAGGAACGGCATCCTGCTGTAGGAACTTATGCCAAATGAAATTTACAGGTGAAATGTGCTCTTTTGACTTGTTTGAAGATGCTGATGGTGGATAGATAGATAGGTAGATAATATAGATTTAATCAAAGGATTAAATGTGGTACTTAAAATGTTTAAGGCACCAGAATTTGGTAGGGTAAAAACCAAAAACAAAATCAAGAGATTTGGTGTATAAAATTTGAAGAAAAGCAACACAAATGCATTAGATTATAGCAGTACGTACGTTTCATACAAACTTCATTTATTTATGTAGTGAGAACACCACATAAGATGCGCAATGAAAATGTACTCCTCAGCTACTTAATGGAAGTTCATTTCAAAAAGTCATTTTGTAGATGTGTGCAAATACAAGAGTAGGAGATGAAGAAAATACCATCTTGACTGGGCTGTTAATCAAATAGATAAATAGATAGTTAGATAGATAGATAGACACATAGGTGAGCAGACGGATAAATGGATAAAGTTACTTCTTTTATCTATTATTCGTTTCAGTCATTAGACTGTGGCCATGCTGGAGCTCCACTTGAGGGTTTAGTTGAATAAACCGCCCTAACCCCACCCCACTTGCATGGCACTTATTTTCAAAGCCTGACGCTTACTCTACCAGCCTCTTTTGCCAAACTGCTAAGTTACAGGAATGTAAACGAACCAACAATGGTTAAGTGATGGGGTGAGGCAAATACAAAGACACACATACACACATATAAACAATGGGGTTCTATACAGTTTATATCAAATTCACTTGTATGGCATTTGTCAGGCTGGGGCTTTAGTAGAAGACACTTAGACACAGGTGCTGTGCAGTGGAACTGAACCTGAAACCATGTGATTGCAAAGCAAAATTCTTAACGATACAGCTATGCCTGCATCTGTTAACATATTTAACACATGGAACATTAAACATTGTTGCAAGGGCAAACCAGTGTCTGTTAATAAAGCATGCTATTTATAGTTCTCTGGAATATAAGGGAAATAACTCAGGACATGTTTCAATGATACTCTGACTTCATCAGCAATATTCTATTATTCTTTTACATGTTTCAGTCATTTGACTACAGCCTTACCGGAGCACTGCCTTGAAGGGTTTTAGTCAAAGAAATTGACCACAGGTCTTATTCTTTGTAAGCCTAGTACTTATTCTACGGGTCTCTTTTTTTTGTCAAACCACTAAATTCCAGGGACATAAAATACACTATCATCAGTTGTCAAACAGTGGTGGTGGTGGTTGGGGACAAACACAGATACACACACATAAATATATATATATACATACATACATATATATATATATATATATATATATATATATATATATATATATATATAGAAGGGGCTTTTTTCAGTTTCCATCTACCAAATCTACACACAAGGCTCTGGTTGGCCCAAGGCTACAGTAGAAGACACTTGCCCAAGGTGCCATGCAGTGGGACTGAACTCAGAACCATGTAGTTGTGAAGCAAGCTTCTTACCACACTGCCATGCCTGCACCAATACATAATCCTTAAAGTTTATGGTCCGACATTTACTTTTGATTCTCTTTACATACTTCAGAATCCAGTTGTCATTAGTAAACAAGACTTTTGGACCAATACCTCCATGACCATTACCACAGCTGTTATCTCTATGCTGGTCAACATTTTTGATCAATGTTTTTAATTGTAATATTTTTGCTTTAGCCTTGTGTCAGACTATCCTACAGCAACATGTACCTTGATTTTTTGTTGTTGTTCACCTTGAGACTGCTGTTGCTCTCTGAACCTCAACTGCTGTATAAGGCAAACATGTGGAATGAAAGAGCATTCATTACCTGCAGGACTTCAGTAGAAGCAACTCCAAAGAATTCCAAAGTTCAATGATAATAATAATAATAATGATGATAATGTTTTCAAATTTTGGTGCAAGGTCAGCAATGGTCGGTGGGACGGGGTAAGCCAGTTATGTTGACCCCAATATTTGCTCTGTACTTATTTAATCGATCCCAAAAGGATGAAAGGCAAAGTCAACCTTGGCGAAATTTGAACGCGGAACACAATGACGGATAAAATGCCACTAAGGATTTTGCCAACTCACTACCTTCGTAATAATAATAATAATAATCCTTTCTACTAGTGATACAAGGTCTGAAATTTCAGGAGAGGAGACTAATCAATTACATTGACCCCAATGCTCAAATGGTACTTATTTCATCGACCCTGAATGGATAGAAGGCAAAGTTGATCTTGACGGAATTTGAATTCAGATCGTTTTGCCCGGTGTGCTAACAATTCTGCCAGCCACCCTCTTAGTAGAAGTATTAGTAGTAATATGCCAACACTATGGAATAACAACAGAAAAAAGATGGTATAGGCACATGCCAGGAAAGGTCACAGAAAACGAGAAAGCAACCATATTCTGAGATATGCCAATACACACAGATAGAGAAATTAAGGCCAATAGGCCAGATATAGTTGTCAGAGATCATGAAGAGAAAAAATGCTTTCTAATTTATGTATCAATACCAGCAGATGACAACGTTTCTCTAAAAGAAATGGAGAAACTTTCAAAATACAAAGACCTGGAAATAGAGATAACTCGAATGTGGAATCTAAAAACAGAAACAATTCCTATTATAGTAGGCGCATTAGGTATGATAAAAAAATATTCAGACAAATACATAACAAAAACACCAGGACTTACAAATATATATAACATACAGAAAATTGCACTAATGGGCACTGCACACATCCTACGCAAAACACTTTCAATGCAGTAACCATAAGAGCATCACAGCAAACCACAGCACATACCCAAGGCACACAGAACTGTGCTCGGTAGTGAAGTGAAAGCACGTTATAAAAATGAAACTACTGAATAATAATAATAATAATAATAATCCTTTTTCCTATAGGCACAAAGCCTGAAATAATTCTATGGAAATATGGTTTGTCTGGGGATAAATTAATAACCATATTAGTGTATAATTTCCTTTCAGAGAACATTTGAAGGACCACCACTTGTGGTGATGGTTAGCTTCTTTTTGACCCTCTACTTTACATTGTACACGTTTACCCTATTCTCATGACTGAATCTGCACTGCTGGTATTGGGTGTTAGTAAGGATTGAACCCTCTCCTCCACTGTTGAAAGAGAGATAATAGCCATGATATGGATTAAATCATCACTACCATTGTGCAAGGACAGATACCACCCGAATCATAATTTTCATTCTCTCTAATTAACTTGGCTCTTGTTGGCCTTATAAGATACAGTACTCAGTCCCACAGCATGGCACTTTGGTCAAGTGTCTTCTTTCTACCACAGCCTTGGCTAACCAAAGCTTTGTGAGTGGATTTGGTAGATGGAAACTAAAAGAAGCCTATTATATATATATATATATATATATATATACAAAGAATATATATACATGTATACACACATATATGTACATACTTACATCTACATGTGTATATATATGCATATCAGGGTACAGGACGTTAGAACAATGAACTACAGACAACGGAACGAACACATAGGAAAACGGAAAGCCACTTGGAATTAATCCTTCGTCAGCTGCCTCTATTCTAACTAGACGTTTCGATATATAATGTGTGTCTGTGTTTGTCCTCCTTCACTGCTTAACAACTGGTGTTGGTGTGTTGACATCCTTGTAACTTAGCAGTTTGGCAAAAGAGAGTGATAGGACAAAAACCTGGCTTAAAAGATTTTTTTTTAAATGTACTGGGGTTGATCCCCATGAAGGCAGTG
>NC_142951.1:22157422-22172422 GCF_046866305.1 Octopus bimaculoides | reverse complement strand
GAGCCATGAAGGAATTCCAGAAGGATAACTTCTTGGGGAGGAAGGATTGGAGAAAAAAACTAACCAGGAGTTAGCACAGGGTCCTGTTGGTAGTGGTGGTGGTGAGTAAGCCAATGACAAGCTGAAGTAAATATGAGTGAATCAATTAAGGTTCATTGGACATAGCATGTGACCAGTAGGTTCCAAGGACCAGAGGTTGCTGTCATAGTTGTAAAGGGGACAGGAGTTAACAGTCTTCATGTTTGCGAGCCAGCACCTGGAGTGTGTTGGTGACTAACTGTGTATTATGGTTGTGTGTATATATTCTTTAACGGCCCATTGCCAATATCATTGTGATTCTCCACACCTCTATCCTTCCTAATTTCACACATCTGCCATCTTGCCATTTCTCTGTTTGCTTAACATCATCATCATCATCATCATCATTATTATTATTATGACAAAATTTATCAATACTTGATTATAAAAAGAAAATACTTAGGATATTTAGGGAGTTTTGTATGTATTATATATAGTGGGAGCTGTTTGTTTTTATATTCTTCCTCATCAGTCTCCCCTCTGCTACTTCATTGCACCCCACCTCCCAGTCAAGCCTTTTCTTCTATCCACCCATGTGCCTCCAGCCTTGTAATGAGGGGAGGGGGTAGCTGCCTTATTAAATAAATCTTATTCCGCTGTCTTTCTTTTATTTCTGATTAAGAGTTATTTTTGTGGGTCATTAGATACTAATGGAATATATATATATATATATATATATATATATATATATATATATATGCCCAGCTCTTCGAAACGCCGGTGTTAAAACGGGGGTAGCTGATGAAGAAGAATGTTCTCTATGTGGCTTGTGTGTTGTTTTCTCGTCTACGTTTTGTTTGCAATGTCCTGTACCCAGATATGCACCTATACATACAGGTGGATGTCGGTATGCACATACCTGTACGTATATATGCATATACTCATTTACTATTTGTTTTTATATATATATATATATATATATATATATATATATATATATATAAGAGTAAAGACCCCTTAGGTCACAAATGACCATGAGATTGCACCTAGTAAGTTCCCCTCCAAGGTACAAGTCTGGGCAAGGTTGTTTTATGGAAGACCAGTTGTCGCCCATGCATACCAGTCCCCCCCCCCACCTCCACACCACCAATGTTATCCAAGGGAAAGGCAATGGGGCCAATACAGCTTGGCACATTGCTATTCATTTCTACAGCTGAGTGAGCCTCTCTCTTTCTCCATTGCTACTTAGTTTCCCCTGCTACATACGATTTTTCTGGGCAATATTCATGCTCACAACCCAATGCTCTAACCACTGAGCCATACACCTTCATATATATATATATATATATATTTATGTATATATATGTGTGTGTATGTATATCAATAGCTATATGACCTCTGGCTTTGATTATTAATTTCCTCACCCTCCCCTTATCTTTTGATCTCAACCAAAATTTGTTCCGTAGTCCTTTTACCTTTTCAGACCACCTTGCACTATCTCTTCAAACTCCTGCTTTCTCTTACGCTTCTTTTTATTGTTAACATATCACTGTCTCATCTCCCCCTCCCCCGCCTCCCTCACTACCCCTTTCTCTGATAATGCTTGTCTGTCATACACCAAAAGTGTTTACCGTTCAAAGAACTCGGGGCTTCCCTTTTTCCATCTTCTTCTCCAGTTGCTCTTATTTGGACCAAACGGTGTGTTTTCTCCTTGGAGTTGGGTCGTCTCCAGAATTGACTTTGATGAACTTCTTTGTGCCAATGTGCTGTTCCCCCCCCCCTCCGCCTGAAATATATCCCCAAACAGCCAGCATTGATACCCTATGTAAATGCCACATTAATGTGTTTGTGCATGTATTTGCATGCATGTGTGTGTGTGTGTGTGTGCATACTACTTTATTCTAACAGATTCTGACGGCAGCTAACTGACAAAACAAACAAATAAATAAATAAAAGCCTTTTTAATGCCAGAAATGGTTGGAATTATTTACAGGCAACTTCTCCTGTTTTCCTATTGTTTGCTAAATAAGTGGTAAGACAACCATCATCATCATCATCATCATCATCATCCTTATTTTCATCACCATCTTGCTAGCTATCCTCTACCAATGTAATCCCACTTTTGTTGCAGTCTCTTCTATGTGGTGGGGGGTTGGGGGGAAGGTTAATGTCCAATTTTTTTTTTTTTTTTGTATTTTGAAGCGTTTCTTTTCCACCCTCAGATAACATCCACTTAATACCACAACTCTCTCTCTCTCTCTAATATATATATGTGTGTGTGTGTGTGTAATCACTACCACCAGTCTGACCGACAAATTAAACTGCTTCACTCTTACATTTGCAGATTTTTGTTTTGTTATAAATCAGTAAATCTTGATGTAATCAAGAATACCCTCAAATCTCTCTGAAATTTCTTATAAGGACTCTTTGGTTTCATACAACATGATATATATATATATATATATATATATATGTATATATATGTCTGTGTGTGTCTGTGTGCATACACGTACATACACACATGTAGTTGTAAACAAAAGGAGTACTCAATACAATTTTGTAGAGTTTGCATTTATTTGGAGTCATTCGGTGAGCCTCTCTCTTTCTCCATTGCTACTTAGTTTCCCCTGCTACATACGATCCTTCTGGGCAATATCAAGGTTAATCACACACACACACACACACTGATATTTCTTCATTTGTGTATGTCTCTTGATATATCTTTATTACAGAAACAGAGTGCTCGAGGCACAGCAATGCAGAGTTATAATAATAATGATGGTGGTGATGATGATGATGATGATGATGATGATGATTCCTTTTAACTTTGGCACAAGACAAACATTATATTTTTCTTTTTGTTGACGGGGGGGGGGCAGGAAAGGGAAAGTTAATTATGTCAACCCTTGTGTTCATCTGGCATTTATTTTATTGGCCCTGAAAGTGTGAGAGGGAAACTCAGGCTCAGCATGATTTGTACTCAGAACATATTGAATCAGAAGTCCTGTTGCTAAGCATTTTATCAGCCATAGTAACCATTCTGCCTGTTCACTGCCTTAACAATAACAACGATGGTGATGATGTGTTAAGATATACATTCAAAATAAATGTAGAATTATAGATAATGATGATGATAATAATAATAATAATAATAATAATAATAATGATAATGTCTGTTTTTTAAATTAGTATTTATATTCCCACAGTCAGTTTGCTAGTATATCCTTACATTTGTATTTGATTAAATTATTATTATTATTATTAATTCTGTTTTATTACAAGCTGAAGCTTCTTGAGTTGAAAATCATTTTCCCATTGTATCATTTCATGTAAGAAAATCTGTTTAGTATTATATGATATACATGTATATGTACATGTATTTTATGTATGTGTGTGTGTGTATTGGTCTCATATGTTCTAAATCTCAGGTCAGTTACAAACTAATTATATTTTACTCAATCCTTCCATATTCTTCATTATTTCCCAAAATTAATTGCAGCCCACTCATAAGTCTTCTCCAAGAAACTATTTCAATTAATAAGGCAGTAAATTGACAGAGTTTTTAGAGTCACTCTGGTCAGCTTTCATCTTTTCGTCTCTCTCTCTCTGAATTATGCATGTAATATGGTCCAGCTTCATCACATGGCATCACACTTATACAACCCCTAAACATTATTGTAAGGATACATATGACTGGAATATTCAACCACTTGCCTGTTAATTTCATGACTAGGAATTCAGTTAGTTCAACAACTGAATCCTCATAACGAAGACCAACAGAAAAATTTGGCATCAATTAGTAAATTGAGTGTAAGTTTTCATAGCTTTCAAATAGTATTCTCTTACTCTGCCAATCTCATCATTTCTGGTGAGGTTTTTTTTCAATGAGACTTAGTAAATACACATTAGTATCTGTTAGTTCATCTGGCCAGAGAAGAAACTATATATTAAAAAAAAAGATTCAGTCTTTTCTCATATCTTCTCCACTTGTCTTTCATTACTCAGATTTATAAGGACAATAGATTGTTAGAATTAGTATCACAAAGGAGTGGAATGGGAGGACATAATTGCTGCTTTTGTAGTCTTCTATGCCTCTTCAGTTCAATTTCTGTTGAGGTCAATTTTGCCTTTCATCCTCTCAGGATGTTGTTAGAAATATTGTGCCACACTTGAGTTCAATACAATCAACTCTTGGTTATATATATGTATATATGTATATATATATATATATATATATATATATATATATATATATATACACACACACATACACATACACACTTTTCTTAATCATTCCTAGTCACATATAAATGTGTCTTTTGCTCCTTAAAATTCCCTGTTAATTAGCAAGTTTTTGCCTTTGTCTTTTTTTGTTTTATCCTATCAAACACACAAAATACACATAAACATTTCTCTATAATATTTCTTGAAGCTTTAATGTGGGAGTGATATTGATACAGCTATTCTTTCGTTATTCACTTATTATTCTCATATTTACAAATTTAATTAGCAAGTATTTTATTTTGAGGTTTGGTGACAAGTTACCATAAATTTCAAAAAAACCTTTTTTTAGGATTCTTCCAGAACATAGGTTTATTATTATTATTATTATTATTATTATTATTATTATTATTATTATTATACAGTGGACTGGCAGAATTGTTACAGCCTTTGTAATATTTAGTTATATTTCTTTGAGTTCTGAGTTCAAATGCTGTTGTGTTCAACCTCACTTTTAATCTTTTTTTTTGGTATCAATAAAATACCATTCTAGAACAGGTTGTGGGGTCAATCTTACCTTTCCTTGCAAAAGAGAATTTCTATCTCCATACAAATTGTTTTAAAAATAATTATATTATCAAAATATCAGATTAATATTTTAGTTTTTGCTATTTGCCGTTTCATGTGTTTGGTGTTATTGATCTTACACAGATCAATTTTATTACCTTCTTTTTTTTTAATCTTTTTAAAAAGAATTTTTTTTTAGCTTTGTTTGGGTTGTGGGTGTGAGAACTGTTGCGTGCATGCGTAATGAATGAAATGAGGAATGAGAAGAAAATAGCTTTCTGATACCAGTAATATCTCAGTAATCTGCACTCATCAACTCGAACCAAATCTAATCAAATCAGATCAATCAATCAATTAATTAATTATACCCCCCCATCCTACCCATCCCTTCCACCACCCTCCTCACCTCCACTGCCGCTGCTGCCACCACCGCCGCCACCACTTTCATGTGGTCATGTGCCTAGTCAAAATATAACAAAATATTACAGCAAAATAAACCATTTTCATGGCTGGAAATTAAGGGGAAAAAAATTTCTTTGTATTTTTACTTCTTTTTTTTTTTTTTTTAATGTTATCTTTCTTCTTTTTCTGTTTTTCTTTCTTTTTTTAAAAATACTTGTAATAATAATAATAATAATAATTAGTTTTTATTTGTAACGAGGGTGATGAATGGAGTGGGATTACAAAGAAAAGTTGTAAAAGAAAAAAAAAACTTGGGTGGGGAGAAAGAAAAAAAAAAAAACACATGTATTGAAAAGAAAAAAAGATATTTCAAAATTGTATAATGAACGCCAAACTAATTAATTATTATATTGTAATAAAAAAGAAACAAAACTCATAACATCCATGTGTGTAAAAAAAAGTCAACAGAATCATTAATTTATTTCATATCTGGATCTGGTTGTTTTTGTTTTTTTTAATATTTTTTATTTTGTATTTTCTTTGTTTCTGTCTGTTTTTTTTATCTTTGTTTCTCTTCAAAATGAGAAAACCGTTTTTTTTTCTTTTGGTTTTGGTAATTTTCTTTTTGTTGGAATTGAAACTCGTTTTCCCTCTCCTTCTCTTGATGATACTGATGAGTCACAAACACACACACACGCACACACAAATACACACACACACACACACACACACACGTGTATGTGTGTTGTTGATCAACCCTGAATAAGCAGACTTATGATAAAAGATGTTTCTTCTTCCACCCATGACCATCCATCTGGTCTGTTTTGTTTTTATTTTTAGTTGATTCCAATATAATAATATGAAATACATCATCCTTATTTTTTTTTTTATTTTTTGTTATTTTTTAAAACATGTTTACGTTTGTTTTAAGACAGTAAGGGTGTACACAATACGAGGCTGATGTGGCTGCTGTTCTTCCTTAGCCATTCAGGTCTTGACCACAGAGGAGAATCTCCTTTGGTTGGTCCTGAGGGTACAAGTGGGACTCAAAACAACACTTCAAAATATCTCCACCACCGCCGCCAGACATACCAGCAGGTGGACAAGGACTTGTGTGTACGTGTGTGTTATCATCGATGATAATGATGATGATGATGATGATAGAATATTTGCCTGATATTCAGTGGTTGAGAAAAGAAAAATTTAAAAAAAAAAAAAAGGAAAATACTAAAATTTCAAATATTCTTTAAGAAGAAAAATTTTTTTTTTTTTCAATTTAATTATTTTAACCTATCTATACATTTTGTTTTTGTCTTTATTCTTTATTCCTATTTATCTATTGCACCCTTTCCCCACCCTACACTGTATCTTGTTTATTATTATTATTTAGATTCCAGTCTGCTATCAGTCTTTACCATTTTAATCAGCACTGTTCATTTTCTTTTTTCTTTTATTACTATTATTTTTTATTATGATTATCCTTTTTTTGTTTTGTATATTGTTTTTTTTTCTCTTCCCAGTATGAGTTACACTATATACTACATATTGATTTATATATATATATATATATATATATATATATATATATATATATATATATATATATATATATATATAAAAGCATATACACGCACTCATGCATACACACATGTGCACACACACACATATGCACATACACTCACACACACTTATGTACATATGCATAACATATATGTATATTTGTTCTTCTATACACATGATTATGTTTGCGTGTGTGTGTATGTGTGTGTGTGTGTGCCCTTTTACAGGCTTCAGCCATCCAACTGCAGCCACGCTGGGTTTTTAGTTGATTCTTATCAACCTCAGTACTTATTATCAGCCTGATACTTATTTTATCGATCTCTATTTATCAAATGGCTAAGTTACCTTTTAATATAAAGGGATGCAACTTGATGCACAGTTTTTACACTGGTATACACGAAAGCAAACACACATACACGACAGGCTTCTGCACAGTTTCTGTCTACTAAGTTCCACTCAAAAAGCAACCTGAGACTACCATTAAAAAGATAAAACCCAGTGCCATGTGGCTGTGAAGTGACTCTCTTAACCACAAGGATATCCCAAAGAGTATCTATATATATATATATAATGACTTTCTAAATAATTTGCTTCAATAAAGGTTTGTAATTCAGCCAATATACACATCGCATCTGAATGTAGTGGTTTTTCATTTGTGACTATTGATTGCTATCCTCCTTCACAAAGTCTTTCACCTCTACTGCTTGCTACTCCCTCTGCTGATTGTAGAATAACTTAGATATAGGGCCGATGCAGTTTGTGTGCAATGATCAGCTAAGCCTGGAACTGCAGACAGTGCTGCTTTAAGACCATCCTCTACCTCTTTTGATGTGTTGCATTTTACCAATTTGCTGGTGGTTTTTCTTGCAACGGTGACCTGGCTGAATGGTATTGAAAACATAGTTTCTAGTCAAAGCACCTCTACTTTGGTGACCTCTCCCACAGCCCCTATCTATTGCGCTTTGAAATTTTTAATCTGTATATCTTACTTTAAAGATATTATTTTTAAAGCAAGTTTAAGAGAAACAACAGAACATTTACTAATGGGTCACTAAAGTTTCAAAGTAATTAAATTTAATTATAAAATTTGTTTTAACTGGGACTTTAAGTTTTGTTTGACTGGTTGAATAAGCTGTCAGGTAAAACTTGAAGTGTTTCTTGACTACAAGTTCTTAGTCAAAATGAATTTCATAATTTATTGACAAATCTCAATTCAAAAGAGACCTAAATTAAGAAATTCTTCACCATGAGTGACCTGTAATGTTCTGTGAGCAGATTATAAACCCCAGCCCTTAGTTTTAATATTTCTATTATAGTTAAAACTGAAGAATCTTCATTCTTGTGGAATTCAATACCTGTTTCCTTAATAGCAATACTTGTGTTATCTCATCGTAATCATTCCAAAATTTGGTTGCATACCACCATGCCAGTCGGCTGGATTGTTGGCCATTAATCTCTGTTGGTACTCTCGCTACCCTTTGTAAAAAAAGCTTGCCTTTCATTGGTCCAAGATAGAGTAAGAAGCTCTCCATGCTCCCTCCCCCCTTACAGATGATGGTTCAAAACAAATGTGAAAAGAAACTTCTCTACTAACCAAATAGTTACCTGCATTCGCTTTAAGAAATAGTCATTAATATTAGTATCAAGATACTTGAACCATTTGCATGCCAGTGCAAAGCTTCTTGAGTCAAGTCACTTTGTTCCATGTCTGACCAGAAAATAAGGGTTTGTTGATATCAGAACAGTTCCTGTTATGTTTTCAGAATTAAATAGTTTCTGGACATGAAGGAGGTATGCCTGCTTTCAACATTTCCCTCAGTTACCGTGATACATACATGGAAATTCAGTTGTGTATTTGATTCAAGTTCACATATATCTTTATAGCCAAGGTTGATAGCTTTCTGTCTCTTGTTCATGTGATTGAGACAACGATCCTGGAGTAGTAGCCATAGCACATATATATATATATATATATATATATATATATATATATATGTATATGTGTGTGTTGTGTATGTATACATACATAAGACATTGAGCAAGTGTAGTTGTGCATATGTTATGTACAGGCACCATTAATGCACTTCACTGCGACATTTGTGCTCTGCACTTTTGTGGCATTGGTTATAATCATGTCAAATAACAAACAAATGAACAAACCAAACTAAACAAGTGTAACACACACACACATGCACATGGACATTCATGAACACCTCTCACATACATTTACACAGCATGGACACCACCACACACACATAAACACACATACACACACACAAAAAAAAAAACATATAATAAACTTCATTTTTGTCTTTCAGGGTTTAAGTTTGATTTGCGTTACAACTTTTATTTTACTCCTCCTTCTGTTCAGTTGGTTTGTGTAAATGTCTCCCCACACCTCCTCTAAAGGAGAAGGAAGGCAGTTTGTCTCCCTTAACAGGGTCACAGCAACAATCTCGATATCGTGAATATATTTGTATATTTCTGTAAATAAAAGGTACTTTTTCAAAACATTTCTCCTTACTGCTTTCTGTCTGAAAGCTTCACTTACTCTTTTTTTATTTTTGTTGTTTTTTTGGGGGTTTTTTTTCTGTTTTTGGGGTTGGGTTTATTTTCTTCATTTTCCATCCTTGTATCTTTTGTAATATTTCTGTGTTTGTTTATACATTCTTTCCAAGCTTTCTGGTGTCTGACAGAAATGGCTGATGCCTGCCAGTGTTTTATTCCTTTGTTCTGATATTTGAGAGTTTGAAAAAAAAAAAAAAAAAAAGGAAAAGGACAGACAAGAACATCTCTCAATTGTTTTTTTTTTTTTCGAAACCCTATCAGATCCTCAATTGTAGCAGAAGGGGAAATCTTGGAGCAGGATTGGTGTTGTTGTTGTTGTTGGTAACAGACCTGCCTCTCCACCAGTCATTCATCATCACATTTCCTTGCTTGCATGGATCAGATAGAATTTGTTGAGGCAGATTTTTTTGTATGTCCAGATGCCCTTCCTGTCACCAAGCTAGGTAATGTTTCCCCATGGCTAGACATGTTTTTCACAGAAAACTGGAAATCAACAACCCCACTTATATGACAGTGATGCTCATTTACAAACATCACGATATTTAAACAAAGGTGCACACACACACACACACACACACACACACACACACACATGACAAGCTTATTTCAGTTTCCCTCTAGCAAATCTACTCACAAGGTTTTGTGTCAGGCCAGAAATATAGCAGACACTTACTCAAGGGGTCAAACGATAGGACTGAACCCGAGGTTACATGATTAGGAAACAATCATCTTAACTACACAGCCATGCCTGTGTCTATTAATATCAATATTTATTATTATTAATTGGTTGATAGATTGACAGAACTAATTAAAATGCTTTGCAGTATTTGTCCTCGCTTTCTGTCATGAAATAGCAAATATATAAAATATTTAAACAATGCAATATATTACAGTTCTATATTTAAGAGATGAGGAATTATTTACATTATTTACATTTGACGGATATTCGTCCTCATCTTGTTTGTTGTTAACACAACGTTTCGGCTGATATACCCTCCAGCCTTTGTCAGGTGTCTTGGGGAAATTTATATTTTTTTCTTATCAATTTGGCAGAAATGAACATAAATGGAAAATCCATGGAGAAAGTGAAAGTAGTACACTACATTCCATAATCATTAAGGTCTACTTCTTAATAATTAAAAAACAAGTTAAGAAAGAACATTTTTTTCTCAAGAAATGATATATATGTTTAAAATGCAGGTAGTTCAGAAATTAATTCATTTCTCAAATAGATAAAATCACAAAATTAGATTATAAATTATGAAAAATATTTCTCTAAGATTTCTTGCTTCTTGCTTCAGTTTAAAATCTGATCATAAAGATAACACAAAAAATGTTTTTAATCAGCTGTTCTGTTAAATTAATTCTAAATTTGTTATAAAAGTTAACTGTTTTCCCTCCCTTTTTAAAACATAGTTTATTGCATCACAATTCTTTTTTTCGCTGCTTTCGTGGATTCTCCTGACTCTGTCGCCATCCAATTCCATTATTATGAATTTGAGTTGGGAGCTTGAGTCATAGTGAATCTTTTATTAGCTGATTGCACAACCTTGGATACCGCACCTATGGATGCATTGCAATTACTCTCTTGAGAGCGCTTGCTGATCTTGACTGTCGATCTTCTGGGATTCCTCTGCTCAGCATCAATGTAAGAAACACCATTTGATAAGTTGAGCTCTTCTGCTACCTCTTCACAATCCATCATGCTGCAATCCTGTGAATTCGCCATATCCCTGGCAGGGTGGCTGAATGGATACACTACTTTGCCAAAGGGTACCCAGTAACTATGCAGGGTATGGTCATCACTCCATGAGGTATTTACAAAATACCCATACACTCCCTATCACAATTCTAAAATCCTAATATGGTTGACAAATGTACTCCCTTATAGTAAATACACATACAATAATTCCATTAAGGTTAACCTAACTTTTCATCCTTTCAATGATCAGTAAACTAAAGTACCTTTCAAGTATGGGCATGTTGTTATTCACTAACGTCATGCTTTCCTCTTATATTGCTGGCCTTGTGCCTATACAATAAACCTCTGTAATTTTAGAACTAATTATTAATATACAAGTATTAATATGATTAATGATTTGTTACTTGAAAATATAAATTTAGACTGTATAGAAGTATATTAAATGGACTGTAGGCTATGGGAGTAATGTGTACAGTTATATATATATATATATATAAATGTGCATGTGTGTACGTATGTATATAATTATATATATACACACATACATGTATCCATTGTGTAATATACATTTATACATATACCTGTCTCAAATATTCACAAGCTGCTTCAGATGTTGAGACACTCTCCCTTGAATATACATGTGTGTACATTTGAATTTTAATATATGTATATATATATACACATACCTTTGGACTACCTTGAAAAGTTTAGTCCAATGAATCAACACAAGGACTTTTTCTTTTTAAATCTGGTACTTATGCTATCAGTTTCTTTTGCTGAACTGCTAAGTTATGGGAATGTAAACAAACCAATACTGGTTATCAGGCAGTTGGGCAAACAAGGACACACACACACACACATTATATATTTGTATGACAGGCTTTCAAGCATTTTCTACCTTCTACTATAGCCCCAGACTGACCAAAACCTTGTAGTCTATTCACAAGGCTTTGGTTGGTTCAAGACTATAGTAAGGTAAAGGTGGGTAAAGCTACCGTCTCGAGTCATGCTGAATCATAGGGTTGGTTTCCTGGTTTCCATGGCATATATGTCCCCCACCTGGATGGGACTCCAGTCCTTCACAGGATTACTCATTTTTTCCAGCTGATTGGACTGGAACAACATAAAATAAAGTGTTTTGCTTCAGGACATAACACGTCATCTGGCACAGGAATCGAAACCACAATCTTACAATCATGAGTCCAACACCCTAACCACTAAGCCACACACCTCCACTCAGGTCTACAGTAGAAGACACTTGCCCAAAGTGCTGTGCAGTAGGACTGAACCCTAAACAGCTGCACAGCGATCTTGACAACACAACCATGTTTGAGCCTACACACACACACATAAACAAACAGTCCAACTATTATGCTATAACTATTTTCACTACTGCTACTATTACTACCGCTTACTATTACTACTATAACCGATTGTGAGAACAAGTGACTGTACCACTTTATCCCTGCTATAACTGTTTTCTATTCAATCAGTATTAAATGATGAGCTATGATGGTCTAGAGTATACATCAGTTGTAACTATTAATGTTTAACTTTGATAGTTAGAAAAGTTAACTATTCTCACAATAAATACTATAACTATTAACTGTTCTGTTACTGCTGTTGCTGTTAACTGTTATAATTATTATTGTTATAACAGTCCCACCTATCAAAGACTGTTCTAGTCATGACCTTTCCATTTTAATTTCTCCATATATGATGTAGCTTAAACTATATTATCAAAGTGTTCTATCCTTTTGAAGAGTGTCTTGATTTGAGTGAGATTTAAATGCTTCTTGACCATTGCCTGTCACTATGCTACTGGTAAAATTATTTGTTAATCATGCACGTTCCTTCATAATCTGTTCAAAGTGAGTCTTTTTTAAAGTCATTGTCACATTGAAAAATACAAAAACACACACACAAACACCCCCCTCCAAAAAATTGATATATTTATATATGCACACATATAGTCTATTTTTTAAATGTGTGTTGCATTGTAATGACAGACTTGAACTTAAAATTCCTGTTTTTGAAAACTTGTTAGTTGCTATGGTGACAACACTACCTATAAATTTATCTTTCACACACTCCCTCTCTCTGTTTCTCTCTCACACATTGTATTTCTCTCTCAACTATATTTTCCCCTTCTAGATCTATATTGTGACAAGGGTTATCTCCCCTTTTGATTCCTTCTCTTCTTCCTTATCTGTAATAGATGTGATGGACAGACAGAGATCAGCTTCTCTTTTTATAATGTAAGATTTGTATCAGGTTGAGCAATGAGAGACTTCTTTGTCACGTTTTACTGGTCTCACCTTTCTCCTCAGTTATATTGTTATTTCAACACTATATTCTGGTTTTTCACTGACTGCAGTTATGATTGCTGTTTCAGAACTCATTTAGTATTTAAAGTGAACCTAGGCTTAGCCGAGTACTCCTGTTCTAGTCTATGTGATCTGCAATGCAACTTCTAACTATTGTCACTGTTATGGAAGTGATACTTAGATTTACCAACTGGTTTTATATCTATTGTATAACTGCCATAATTTAACTATAATATCTCAGCAATTACCTGTTATATCACTGCTAATACATTTACAAGTGACATAACAGTTAACAGAGCAGCACTATAACTGTCATGTGGCTCCTGTAATTAATTCTCTAACTGTTTTGTAACTGTTACATGATTGCATTGATAAAACAGTTAACTGTATTAGAATATCACATCTGTTTTACAGCCGCTATAAATGTGCTGTATAAGTATTACTTAACTGTTTTATAATTGTTAATAGTAAGAGCAGAAAATTGACAGTGTTACAATAGCTGTTCTGTTGCTGTCAATTAACTTCTTTTATTATTGCTGTAAACTGTTAACAGTTACAGCAGTGACAGAACAGTTAATTGCTCAAAAACTTTTGATTATTCTACCACTGATAATAGCAACAGTTTACTGCTACAATATTACTCTTATAACTAAGAAATTAATGCTAACTGGCAGAATTGTTAGCATTCCTGCCAAAATGCTTAATGACATTTTGTGTCTTCACATTCTGGATTCAAATATTGCTGGAATCAACTTTGCCTTTCATCCTTTCAGGGTTGCTAAAATAAGTACCAGTTACATACTGGGCTCAGTATAACTGCTAGCTGTTGTTAGAGTTATGTGTTCCAACTATTACTACTACAACTTAACTACTATTACTGCTATAATTTCTGCAATTAGAACTTCATTGCTATTTTGCTCAGATATTGTCACAAAGGGTTGTAATATCATTATGATATTATTATCGTGACAATATTGTTATCATTACTGTATGATTATGAAGGTTCATAAAAATAATCTGTTCTTCATCTCTGATAAACATAACCCACTTCATTCACACACTTTGTGGCTGGGCTTACATGGCAGCCATGACCTTAATCAGTGGGTGGTGGTCATGGCATGGTGTGACCTTGAATCAAGGAGTGAAGGTCATAACATGATGTGACCTCAAATTAGTGAATGAGGGTCATAATATGGTATGACCTTAAATTAGTGGGTGAAGGTCATGACATGGTATGACCTCAATTTAGTGAGGGTCATGATATGGTATGACCTTAAATTAGTGGGTGAGGGTCATCACATAGCATGACCTTAAATTAGTGAGTGATGGTCATGACATGGTCTGACCTGAAATTAGTGGGTGAGGGTCATCGCATGATGTGACCTTAAATCAGTAGATGGCAGTCATGCCATGAAGTGACCTCAAATTAGGTGTGGGTCACGGCATGATATGACCTTAAATCAATAAACCAGTGGGAGAAAGGTCATAGCATGGTGTGACCTTAATCAGTAGGTGAGGTTTAAGGCTTGGCATGACCTTAATCTAGTGTCTTTTCTAAAGTACAGACAACGGTTTTATGGCTTAATGTGACCTGTATTGGGGTCACAAGAAGCCTTAACCATGACATAACAACAC
>NC_142951.1:21865266-21936922 GCF_046866305.1 Octopus bimaculoides | reverse complement strand
GGTCGGCCCGAGGCTATAGTAGAAGACACTTGCCCAAGGTGCCACGCAGTGGGACTGAACCCGAAACCATGTGGGTGGTAAGCAAGCTACTTACAACACAGCCACTATTTGGTGAGTTTTTTTAACCAGTTGGATCCTGCCATGCTTCTAGGCCTCTCCTGTTATGCTATCAGAGCCTGGTGATTTCCCAGAGAACAGCTTCTTTATGGTTATCATCACTTCTAACAGGAATGATCCAAGTCAAGCTGATCCAAGATAGCATTTGTGGGAGGGAAACAATAATGTTTACGGTAGAGACTGGGTTTATAACTGTATTGAAGTAGTCTGCTCAATGAGAGAGGATATTATTATTGTCCATAAGCTGGGTGATATCTGATGTTAGCACTGATGTGATGCTACTGGTTTTAGGGCGTCATAAATTGCCTTGAGACCTTCACAGAAGGTTTTCATATCATGTTTGTCAGCAGCTGCCTGTAGTTTGGATGACTTTGCATGGCATTCTGTAGTGGGGCCCTGATTTGGGAGTTTCAGTGTTCTGAGGAATATTTGACCACCTCTTAGCAACTATTGTTTGAAGGTCTACTCTGACTCAGAACAGTAATATCTCAGCTATAGGTCAACTTACATACCTCCAGAAGATCACTAACAGACACCCCAACAGACCTGGGTTAGATGAGGCTTTTCAGCTTTTTCACTGTTCCCCAGGGTAGATGAGGCTTTTCAGCTCTTTTGCTGTTCCCCCTGGGTAGATGAGGCTTTTCAGCTCTTTAGCTGTTCGTCTAAGAGAAGGTAGTGCCATACAAATCCTGCGTATTGATAACTATTTGGCACATGGCACTTGTTGCGCCAGACGAATTCAAGTTTGAAGGGCCGGGGAGTGGAACTGGCTCAGCACAAAACCATGCCTACTATAACGATAATAGTCTTTGTCAGGTTGTTGAGCAAACCAAGACACCAGCACCAATGCATCTACATTATCTTCGTAAGTTAGTGGTGATAGGAAAAAATGCAATGGGGACAGCTATTGGATGTCTTCAGCTTTGATCCTGCAGGAATGATGGTCATTTTCCACAGACCTGGACCAGATGTGGATCTATATCCTCATAAAGTGACAGAGCAGACCACTTTAGGTGCAGCATTGTTCTATCCAATTCAGGAACAGGAACCTGAAAAGGAACCTTAAACAATGCCTGCCCTGCTTGGACTTGCCAGGCCACTGGTCTTGGCAGATCATGCAATGATACAATTGAAGAAACAGGAAAATTTATCAATCTTGACACACCCCTAAAACCAGAAAATTTATCCTCAACTCTGGGAATGTTAGGAAACTGTTAGACGGTGACAACAAACCTTTCCATCTGCTATGAGTAGGCCAGTTAGTAATTTACAGAGTAATAGTAAGCATATAATGACTATAATTACTCACTTTTCTCTTTTCTTTGTCCTGTCTTTCCTTTTGTCATCCATGTTGGTGTTCCATTTTGTATACAGCCAGCAAGAAATAGTTGTATATGGCTGTGCATACTTGAGAGATTTTTTTCACCTAAGATCCCTGAATGCCAGGTAGTCCAGAGGCTTTCCAATTTGATATATTTTTAAGCATCATTTTCCTCTTTCTCTTCTGTAATATTTATATTCTCTTGTTTTGACCTATTTTTCATTTCACTTTCAAATTCCCCACAACCAACTGCTTTCCTCTTAGCTATTCTTTCATGCAATCCACATTACATACCTCTTACATTCAGTTTTTCTTTCAGATCATGCACCATCATTCATATACTCTAACATTACACATCCAGCTGCAAATAATTACTTCAATTCTCTCCAGCTTTTACCCATCCTTCATATTCAATACCCATATTTTTTACTACCATGCAATATTTCACTTCATACTCAGACGAGCATCGCCATTACATAAATGATGTTGCTCATTTACAGTCTCCCTTGAAAAATATGTCTGGCAGTGGGGAAATATTGTCTGGTTTGGAAATGGTAAAGGTTGGTGACAGGAAAGGCATCCAGCCCCCCAAAATCTACATCAACAGATTCTGTTTGACCCATGCAAACATGGAAAAGTGGCATTAAATGATGACGATGACATTGTCTTCTGCTACTTAGAGCTTTTCCACCATGGTCCACATAAGATTTTGTTGTTAAAATACATGTGCAATAAATTGCTTACAATACACCAAATATTTTAACATTTTTAAAAATACAATTCCTAAAAATATTTAATCTTCAAAATATAATAGGAGTTTTTAGACATCAAATGGCTATGAAGGTCTCCTCACCTGAGTAAAATAGGAATCAAAGGAGTTCAAAAGTTAAAAAAATGGTTGAGAACTACTGTTCTATAGAAACCCTCAAGACACTGCAAATGCATCCCACCTTATCTGAGACTAACTTTAACCCTTTTGATACCAATCCACCTGAAACTGCTTCTGGCTCTGTAGTACAAATGTCTTGGTTGCAAAATTCTGAATTAAAATCTTCCACCAAGCCTTAGTCACAATTTATGTTCCTAACACTAGCTTAATGATAACAAAGTTATTTTACTAAATTATTTCTTATATTTAAAATTAATTGAAAGAAACACAGAGCATCTCAACAGAAATATGGTAACAAAAGGATTTAAGAAGGATTTTCAGTTGTAAAAACTATAACAACCATAGACACAGGCATGGCTGTGTGGTAAGATGCTTACTTTCCAACCACATAGTTCCAGGTTCAGTCCCACTGCGTGGTACCTTGGGCAAGTGTCTTCTACTGTAGTCTCAGGCTGACCAAGGCCTTGTAAGCAGATTTGGTAGATGGAAACTGAAAGAAGCCCATCTTGTGTGTGTGTGTGTCAGTCTGCATTTCTCCCCACCATCACTTGACAACCAATGTTGTTAACTTAGCAGTTTGGTAAAAGAGAACCGATACAATAAGTACCAGACTTAAAGTAAAAATCCTGAGGTCGATTCATTCAACTAAAAAAAATAGTTTCTAGGTGCCCCAGCCTGGCCCCAGTCAGCTGACTGAAACAAGAAAAAGGTGATGAAAACATGGTTGCTGAATATTGATAATGCAGACAACATACCTAGAAATATGCTAGGGGCCTGCATACACACACACACACACACACACACACGCACGCACAAGTGCACACACGTGCATAAATTTATAAAAGTCTTAAAACAAGCAAACAGAATGAAAAGAAATACTTCTTCATATCTATTTAGAGAAGCTATTATTGACTTTGGAATTGACAAAATCTTGGTTCTAAGAAATTGCAAAGAACTAATCAATAATTATTATCTTATAATAGCAAAACAATAATCAACCTTAACTGAAATTCATATTTTCCATCAGAGATAATTTTATAATTTTTGTGAGAAAACTTAATTTTCTCAAATTTATAAACCAATTAGCATTTTTATCAAATTTCACTTATTTTCTGTATTTCAAATAGCTTTAATCTTTTAAGCAATATTTCGATGATTATTCCTAAATAATGACAAACAGATTGATGTTGTTGTTGTAGTTATTGTAATTTAGCCCCAGGCCAGCCTGAATCCTGCAGGCTTATTATGAAAGATATCGCATCTGTAACCATCCACCATATTCTTCTTTTTAAGCTTACAGATGTAATTTGAACAGAATTTGATCGCTGTTTTCGGTATTATGGAGAGATTCCCTCATTGGCTACAGCTCCAGATTGGGCCTGTAGGAGTAGACTTCTGATGAAAAGTGTTCCATTTTGTCTTTTATTCATACGTCATCATCATCATTAACAACATCCGTTTTCCATGCTGGCATGGGTTGGTCAGCTCAACAGGAATTGACAAAGCCAGAGGCCACAACAGGTTCCATAGTCTATTTTCACTTGTTTTCTACAACTGAATGCTCTTCCTAATGCTGCCAACCACTTTACAGAGTGTACTGGGTGCTTTTTATGTGGCACCATCACCAGTGCATTTTATGTGGCACCAGCACCAGTGCTTTTTATGTGGCACCAGCACCAATGCCTTTTATGTGGCACCAGCATCCACACCAATTCTTTTTACATGAAACATAATTAATACTACATTATCTAAACTGTCCTTCCTGTTTAAGATGGTAAGGATATTTAGCTGCTATTTCTACTGGTTTCATCAATCACATACAGGTTTCTGCTGCAGATGTTTTTGTTGCATTTTTAGCCCTGGCCCAGCAAACTTGATTCAAGGTATTCCAGTTGTGACCATCCTACCTTTTATTCAGACACAATGTATCTAGGACTACATTATCTAATGTTCTGTCTTTTATTCAGACACAATGTATCTCAGACTACATTATCTAATGTGTTCTGTCTTTTATTCAGGCACAATGTATCTCAGACTACATTATCTAATGTGTTCTGTCTTTTATTCAGACACAGTGTATCTAGGGCTACATTATCCGCTACGTTCTTCCAGCTTTTAAGACGGTAAAGTGCGATTCAATGCAATTAAAGGTTAGGGTTAAGGTGGGTGTTTGGCTGCTGTTTTCACCAATACTAACAATGCATGCAGATTCCAGTGTTAACAAGTAATATCTGAATGGCGGATAATGAAAGTGGCTTACAGCAAAAATATTTAACAGGAAAGTATATAAAGCACTGGCATGGCTGTGTGATAAGAAGCTTGCTTACCAACCACATGCTTCTGGGTTCAGTCCCACTGCATAGCACTTTGAGTAAGTGTCTTCTACTATAGCCTCAGACCAACCAAAGTGCTTTGTGATTGGATTTGGTAGACGGAAACTGAAAGAATCCTGTCATACATACATGTCTATGTGTGTGTCTTTGTGCTTGTGTTTGTATCCCACTACTTCTCGACAAACTAGTGTTGGTGTGTTTACATCCCTGTAACTTAGTGGTTCAGCAAAAGAGACTGACAGAATAAATACCAGGCTTAAAAAATAAGTATTTGGGTTGGTTCATTCAACTAAAAGTTCTTTAAGGCAGTGCTCCAGTATAGCCGCAGTCCAATGACTGAAACAAGTAAAGAAGCCTCAAATCACATTTGACTGAGTCAAACAAAGGAGTCCAGCATCTACTAGGGCAGTGCTTCCCAAACTATCTGATGTGGCAGATCAGCATGGGGTTTTTTTTCCAGTGTACCAAGGACTGGTAATATTTCTTAGCAATATTAATTTATACCAGAAATAATATATATAATGAGGTTAATAAAAGTTGCCAATTTTTGTTATCTTATATTTATTTTGTAAACAAATACAATATTACATAAGTATTTTATAATGTTTCTTTCTTTTCTGGAAACTCACCACACACCAGCAGCTGATGGCTTGCGGATCGACACTGGTCCACGGATGACCACCACTTTGAGTAGTACTGTACTAGGGCACTCAATATGCTAGAAATACCAGCCAGATCTCTCTCAAATTTAATTAATGTAGTCCTAGCAACTGTTATTGTAAAAAAATGACAGTCTTTTGTTAGGATTTTCGTAGCTTAGTGGTTAGGGTGTTGGATTCTTGACATTTAACATCTGTTTTCCATGTTGGCATGGGTTGGTCAGCTTGACAGGAATTGAGAAGGCCAGAGGCCACAACAGGACATAGTGTATCCGTGGTTTTGATTCCTAGACTGTGCTACATGTGTTCTTGAGTAAAACATTTCATGTTACATTGCTTCAGTTCACTCAGTTAGCAAGAATGCATATTACCAAAGGTCTCGGTCGCTTGTCCATTGCCTCCTTGAGGCCCAACATTCGAAGATCATCCCATGTCTTCTTGGGTCTACCTCTACCACAAGCTAGACTCTTCAGTCAAGGGCTCTTCTGTCCTACAAGTGAGACACTACAGCAAGATATGGCTCTCCGGCCTGTTGCATCAATCAAAGACTTTTTCTTTGCAGCATCATTATGACTGATATTGATATAAAGTTGTTATTTTTGTTTAAAACGATGAGCTGGTAGAATCGTTAGCACACTGGACAAAATACTTGGCAACATTTTGTCCATCTTTGTGTTCTGAGTTCAAATTCCACCAAGGTTGACTTCGCTTTTATCTTTTTGGGGTTGATAAAATAAGTACTAGTTGAACACTGGGGTCAATGTAATCAACTCAATTACTCCTGTGAAAGAGTATAAAAACAGGATCCCTCTGTCAAACCAGTGCGGCAGAATTGGCTCATCAAACCAGTATGATCCCAGGTCCAAATTCACAGCCTCCACATCAGACCGTGGCTGGTGGAGAGAACATGCTGAGGCCTTCATCCTGCAGTGAACTGAACCCAGGCAATACAATCCGATCCAAATTGTTGTTCAGCCCAACATCAGCCTCGATGCAAAAGACCGATGACCAAAGCCATTCAGGTCATGGCAACCTCCTGTCTCCTTTTCAAACAAAGTAAGTCCCGGATTGGTTGTAATGGTGGTGATGCCATTGGCATTGTTGTTAAATCTCTCAGCTCAGTTCTGATCAAGCAACAAGCATTGTTGTGTGACTAAAACGTTTGCTTTGCAACTTTATGATTTCTAGATTCTATCCCATTGCAATGGCACCTTGTTCAAATGTCTTCTGCAATATCCATACCTCATTCTTATCCTCACCTTCTCATTCATTTCTCACCACTCCACCCTCTTATTTACCATCCTTTTTTTTTAACCACTTCTGCCCCATGTTTACATCTATCTCTTCATCTCCTCCAACATTCTTGCAATCTTACCTGCCCCCTTCCATTCTTCTGTATCCCTGTTATCTTTTATTCACTTTCTTGGACATGTTACCACGAGGGTTCATTCTGGCACCTCATCACCAACATATTTGCCTCTCTTTGGGGCACCAACTCCATCCTTCCCTGACCACCCATGTAAAATGGGCGGTAGCCATGAATCTTGTCCCTAATAGTAAAGTGATTCCGGCTCCTAATCAAGGGCACTTCAGTCAAGGGCTCTTCAGTCCTACAAGTGAGACACTACAGCAAGATATGACTCTCTGGCCTGTTGCTTCAATCAAAGTATCCAATTCATACCAGTATGGAAATCAGACATCAAAATGATGATGATGATGATATAACATCTTTGAAACCAGTGCCCAAGCATGGCCACAATCCAATGAATGAAGTCAGTAAAAGAATAAAATATCAACAAAATTTTTAAAAGAAAAACATGAAATCAATCATTAAACAATACTGAAATTTATTTAAGAATCAGAAAACATAGTCCTTTTATATATATATGTGTGTGTTTGTATGTGTATACTATATATATATATATATATATATATATATATATATATACAGGAAAATGAGATGACAAAGGAATAAATGATTATCTTATGAACTTCATTAGCTTACAGCTGTTTCTGCTAAAAGATGCAGTGGACTCATATTTGAGTGCCTGAGTAACATCTTATAGCTTCATCAAAGCCTTGACTATGAAGTGCAATTTATTTGGGGAAAGAATTACATTTATGTATCCATATAAGAAAAAAAGCATTACCATTATATTGCCACTGCTGATTTGTGCTCATTGATATATATATATATATATCAATGAGAAAAATTTGTAGTTTAGAATCAGTAGTTCTTTGACTGCTATTTCTAAATTTTCAGTATGTTGGAGAAGCAACTCAATGCTAATCCCTGTATATTTATGATTATATATATATATATATATATATATATATATATATATATATATATATATATATATATATATATATATATATATATATGTATGTATGTATGTATGTATGTATGTATGTATGTATGTATGTATGTATAAATCAATAAAGCACAGATCAGTGACAGCAATTCACTATTTAGCAAAGATCTCTGAAAAAACAGAAACATTGCAACAGTGATGAGAAAATAAAACAGTCTGTTGTGATCTATGAAGCTAATGAGTCTTTTATCCCCCATTTATGAGACTTGGCTCACAACATCTCAGTTTTACAAATCCTTTCAAAGTTTTATCAATGTTTTCAGGTTTTTGAAATAAATTTTATGAGTAATAGATATTTATTTTTTGTTATTACTTAAACCCTTTACTGGAACCATGATACTAATTAATAATTTGCTATTGGTCAGTTATATGCTAATTGGTAAATGACTGATGTAGGATGCAGGTGAATTTGCTAACCAATAATTTGCTGTTGGTGAATGATTGACAGTGAATGTTTCCAGCACAGTTGCATCATTGTTCTACTTAGAAACTGTTGTATTAGAGAAAGTACACTAGAGTATGTGTATATGTTGTTGCTGACCACGTGAGATTCACCGATTGGTTCTCAAATGCACACACACACACACACACACACACACACAAATATATCATTTTGGAAATTGAAAGGTTCACAAATACCTACTAAAACAGAGAATCAATCACATAATCCAAACACTGCCAAGCTAATCCCAACACTTTTAATAAACAGCTATTGAGTTCTCCTTTACTTTGTTCACCATATATATGGGTTCGCAAACAGCTATGTTCACCACATATACGGGTTCACAAACAGCTATGTTCACCATATATACAGGTTCACAAACAGCTATGTTCACCATATACATGGGTTCGCAAACAGCTATGTTCACCACATATACGGGTTCACAAACAGCTATGTTCACCATATATGTGGGTTCACAAACAGCTATGTTCACCATATATATGGGTTCACAAACAGCTATGTTCACCATATATACAGGTTCACAAACAGCTATGTTCACCATATATGTGGGTTCACAAACAGCTATGTTCACCATATATGTGGGTTCACAAACAGCTATGTTCACCATATATACAGGTTCACAAACAGCTATGTTCACCATATATGTGGGTTCACAAACAGCTATGTTCACCATATATGTGGGTTCACAAACAGCTATGTTCACCATATATGTGGGTTCACAAACAGCTATGTTCACCATATATATGGGTCCACAAACAGCTATGTTCACCATATATACAGGTTCACAAACAGCTATGTTCACCATATATATGGGTTCACAAACAGCTATGTTCACCATTTATATGGGTTCACAAACAACTATTTCTCAATTGCTCACTAGTTTGAAGATTGCCACCCAGGATGAAACCACTGGTCACTGTAAGGCATCGAATACTCTAATTCTCACAATATATAATATTTTTTACTCTTAGAATTCATAATACAAAGCACTCTCTAAGTATTCCTTTATGCATCTGCGTGTGTGTGTGTGTGTGTGTGTGTGTGTCTTTGTATGTATAGTGAACAGTCCTGTCATAAACAACAGGCAACAGTCCTGCAATTCCTTGCTGAACAACCTGCACAGATGACTTGTACTTTTACAGTGATCAAATGTTTGCATTGTGCATTAGCTCACTCCCTCCATCAAATCGATTTTGCCTGTACAGGCGCAGTGTGCCACATGCCAGATGTCAAGATGATTTCAAATCAACGTGAAATGAAGTGTTTTGCTCAAGAAAACAACACACTGCTCAGTCCAGAAATGGAATCTATAATCTTGCAGTTGTGAGGGCAACAAGACAAACATTAGGCCACGTGCCTTCACATGTGTGTGTGTGTGTGTAGTCAGTAGTGTCTTTGTTTGTGAATCCAGATATGTGGTGAACAAAGTAAAGGAGAACTCAATACCCGGGTAGAGCAAATATTCGATGTGTTTGTTATCGTTCACCCTATAGGATTTTGTTTCATATTCTAAACGACAATCATCAGATGAGAATACAATGCCTGAACTGTTAACCTACATACATATATACAGACAGACAGACAAACAGATGTTTTAAACTTAAATAGAAATGTCTATATGTCTTATATGAATTGTTCTACTTAATAACAATCATTATTTTTTCTTTTTTGCATATCAATTAATGTCATCTTTATAGAAGACACATTTCACTGACCAGTTCTTTCTTATATATTTAGAAATAATGCTGAAAGCCCATAAAACAACATCACTTCATCTCGATGTAGTCTGGTCAGCCACGAACACACTTAACATGAGGGGGGGGGGGAGAAAATTTCTCTCAATTCTCTCCCTTTAGTGAAGAGAGCTGAACAGAGTTAATAGCGAGATGTAAGAGGCAAGGGAAACAATTCTGACATCTCGATTACATTTGAAATTATGTAAAAGACTACCCCAAGATCGTTATACCAAATCTAATCTTGATACTGTGCTGATATTAGTGTATTGGCCATAATATAGTCCTGGTATTGACAATAAAGAGATAACGGTGTTACATCATCAATGGCGTATGTGAGAAAAACTTCTGGACTACAGTCAACGTGATGGCCATCATCATCACAACAAACACCAGTAGCTGTTTCCATACCATCTTCATGAACAATCAAATTTTAGAAGTCAAGATGCCGATGTCCAGTGCTACCACATCCCATAATTCCAGGTCGGCTTTCTGATCGGCTGACTGTTTCAGAGAGATCTGGAGGCAAATGAAGTTTCTAAAAAATAAAAAAGATATTGTAATAGACAAATATGGTAAAAAGATTAACGTTTTGATATTTTGCTTAAGCATTGTGAGACTAATAACCTTATGTAGAACTCAATATACACATCCTTCAAGGCGGCGAGCTGGCAGAAACGTTAGCACGCCGGGCGAAATGCTAAGTGGTATTTCGTCTGCCGTTACGTTCTGAGTTCAAATTCCGCCGAGGTTGACTTTGCCTTTCATCCTTTCGGGGTCGATAAACTAAGTACCAGTTGCGCACTAGGGTTAATGTAATCGACTTAATCCCTTTGTCTGTCCCCTTTGTTTGTCCCCTTGTGGGCAATAAAGAAATAAGAAACGTTAGCACGCCGGGCAAAATGCTTAGCAGTATTTTGTCTGTCTTTATGTTCTGAGTTCAAATTTTGCCAAGGTCGACTTGCCTTTCATCCTTTCGGGGTCGATTCATTAAGTACCAGTTGCATACTGACGTCAATCTAATAAACTGGCCCCCTCCCTGAATATTTCGAGCCTTGTGCCTAGAGTAGAAAAGAATATACACATGCTTCAGAACGAAGCATTAGTCAAACATAGAGCAGTAATACGAAAATAAGATGACAAAGGAATACTTGATTATCTTCAGTTGTTTCTGCTAAAAGATGCAGTGGACTCGTAGATGAGTGTTTGAGTAACACTTTGTAGCCTCAGCAGAGCCTTGAATACGAAGTGCAGTTTATTTGGGAAAAGACAATTATGCATACATTTAAGATAAAGCTATAAGATGTTACTCAAGCACTCAACTAAGAGTCCACTGCATCTCATAGCAGAAACAGCTGTAAGCTAATGGAGTTCATAACATATTTGTTTATTCCTTTGTCATCTTATTTTCATAAAAAGATTATTATGAGAACAAGCTGGTCCGATGAATTCTCAAATAGGGAACACATATTCAGAGATGGGGGCAGGGTATTGTGGCTTATATGGAGCCCTAGTACTTCCTTGTTAGCACTGGTAGGATTTGAACTTAGAATGGAGAAAAATATAACAAAAGACAACTAAATATTTTGTCCATTGCAAGCAAACATTCGAGCAATGGTCATCCTGTACATGTTTTTTTCTTTTTAACACCGAGTATTTATGGTTCAAAAGCAGAAGAGTGTGACTTGAAATTTGGTTGCTAGTTTTAAACTTGAATATGTTAGAGTACATATATAAAGGGAAACCATAGTCTTGTTCTGCTGATACTATCTTAAGAATCATTTTGTAAATATTCTAGTTGAGAATCAGATGTATTTAGAATTGACAACATATAGGTCACACTTGAAGAATAGCTGCTCCATTGAGTTGCTGAGGTAATGGCAGAATTCTGGGTAAAGCACCTTATATAACCCCTCACAACTTTATTTTTTGAAAGTGAACTAAAAAATAAAAGCATCGGTCCAAGAATGCTATGCACTGGGATTGAACTCAGGAGTTCATGGCTGCAAAGCAAACTAGTTAACCACTTGGCCATGTCTACATCCATGATACCAAACACATTTCATGCGTCTGAATATATAACTGAGCTGGTCATGACTGCAACAAACATATTAGTTTTATTCAGACAAAAACTTTGATAACAAGTCAACTGGATCAGAACTGGCCAAGGGTTAAATAACACCAACAACAACAACACAGTTACACTACATTAAAGGCAAGCCAACAAGGGAGTTTCATTTGATGTGCTAGAAACAGGACACATTGACTAATGTCCTCATGGAAAAAAAAAGACTGGACTGACAGGGCAGGAATGTTCACAGTTAGGTGGATAAAGATTGGCCTGGGGTTAAATAATAACACCATATACAACAATCCATTTGATTCACACATACACACACACACTAATAACTACTCCTGTTACTAGACTAATGAGAACTTGCAGTCAGTAGGAACAACATTCAGTTTATATAACTGTTTCTAGTTGTTTACTTGTTTTGGTCATTAGACTGCGGCCATGCTGGGGCACCACCTTGTTGTTTTTAGCTGAAAGAATCAACCCCAGTACTTATTTTTAAAGCCTGGTGCTTATTCTATCTGCTAAGTCATGGGGACATAGACACACACACACACACAACAGGCTTCTTTCAGTTTCCACCTACTAAATCCACTCACAAGGCTTTGGCTGGCTTGAGGCTATAGTAGAAGACACTTGCCCAAGGTGCCATTCTGTGGGACTGAACCTGGAACCATGTGGTTGGGAAGCAAACTTCTTACCACACAGTCATGCACACACCTATACACACACACACACACACACACACACACACACATGAAGGGCTTCTTTCAGTTTCTTATTTCTTTACTGCCCACAAGGGGCTAAACATAGAGGGGACAAACAAGGACAGACAAAGGGATTAAGTCAATTATATCGACCCCAGTGCGTAACTGGTACTTTATTTATCGACCCCGAAAGGATGAAAGGCAAAGTCGACCTCGGCGGAATTTGAACTCAGAATGTAGCGGCAGACAAAATACCGCTAAGCATTTCGCCCGGCACGCTAACGTTTCTGACAGCTCGCCGCCTTTCAGTTTCTTTCTACCAAATCCACCCACAAGGATTTAGTCAGCCTGAGGCTATAGTAGAAAACACTTGCCCAGGGTGCCTCACAGTGGTACTGAACTTGGAACCATGTGGTTAGTAAGCAAGCTTCATACCACATAACCATACCTAAGCCTATAAGCTACATTATCACTGACTTGACATTAACCCTTTAGCATTGACACCAGCCATATCCAGCCCTGTTTTATGTTCAAACCAGCCAGATCCAGCCTCTTACACTTAAACTACAATGTCATTCTAAAGAAAATACTATCACATCATTAAAGTCTCAAAGCTACAATACTTGATTAATTCAAAACAATGTGCATAAATAAGCATTACATTTGGCAGAATAATTTGAATATCAATAGGTTAAGTATACACTGAAACTTGAGTAGAGATGTTGTGGTCCTAAGCATTCTTGCATGCTTGAGTAGAGATATCTTACTCAAGTGTGACATTAAGCAGGGCCGGTGTTATATATATCAAGTCAGCTCTAAATGAGCAGAACAATGATCAAAAGCAATCCAACCATGACCATAATATCTTTTTAAGCTCGTTTAGAGTTGCTTAATCCAATATGCCTTCCCTAATTTAAGATGGGTCTGAGACTGGAGTGAAGTTTGGCTGCTATTTCTTGCAAATCGATTAGCCACTTACAGCAGTGGTTTCCCAACCCTTTTTATTGTTATGACAACAATCCTCCATTCAATATATTCCAGCCACAGAAACCATACCAAAACAGACAGGAAGCCTGAACAAGCCCTTCAGCTAGTCAGCTACTGTCAAACTGTCCAACCCATGCCAGCATGGAAAATGGACATTAGATGATGATGATGATGATGATGATGATTCCAAGTGTGCCTACTTAATATTTTATATTTTTTGAAAGCGGTGAGCTGGCAGAATTGTTAGCATGCTGGGCGAAATACTTAATGACATTTTGTCTGTCTGTACAGTCTGAGTTCAAATTCCACTGAAGTTATACTTCTACAGGGTGTCCACAAAGTCTGGGTACATGAGGATGAACACATACTTTAAGAAATTATTATGTCTTATATTTAATTGTTTATGTTATGATTTCATTTACTCCATGTAGACAGACTTTGTGGACACCCTGTACAATACACAAAATATTTTAACAATTTTTTTAATACAATTCCTCATAATATTTAATTGTGGATTCAAAGTTAGGCACAAGGCCAGCAATTTCAGAGTTGGGGGTGAGTTGATTACATTGGCCACATTGATCAACTGGTACTTATTTTATCAACCAAGAAAGGATGAAAGGCAAAGTCAACTTCAGTGGAATTTGAACTCAGAACGTAATGATAGACGAAATGCCACTAAGCATTTTGCTAAACAATATGAAGATCCATTTGAATAAAATTGGAATAAAATTGTTCCGTAGATAAAAAATGGTTGAGAAACACCAATTCTGATGCTCCCTTGGCTCATCCTAACCAAGATAGTGTAACAAGCTTGTAACAACTTCAAGTTACAATGTGATGAAACAATGTTGCTTGACAAGGTTGTGTAATGAGGTAATGTAACAATGAAGTGTAACAAGGTAGTATTGCAATGGGATGTAACAAGGTAGTATTGCAATGGGATGTAACAATGTAACTTACCAAGGTGTTGTAACAAGGGAGTGTGAGAATATTAGGTAACTGTATAGTGTTACAATGTAGTGTTACACGATAGTGTGACAAAATACCTGCAGTGTAATAAAGTAATGTGACAGACTAGTAGAACAAGGCCGCAAGTCTCTTACCTCAATTACAAACTTCTTACGTCTCAGTTTAAAAGCCCAGTCTGTTGTGTCTGGCATTTGGCATCTGATTGCATTTAATTTTGGTAATTGCTTAACATGGAACAAACCTGCAGGAAGACATGGAGAAAAAGCATTAGGAGACAGCAATATATACGATTGTAGTATTTCATTATTGACTCCGAGAAGGATAACGGGTGCCAGCATCAGAAGAGCATCACACAAAATGTCCTTTCTTTTATTCTTTTATTTGTTTCAGTCATTTGATTGTGGCCATGCTGGAGCACCGCCTTTAGTCGAGCAAATCAATCCCAGGACTTATTCTTTGTAAGCCTAGTGCTTATTCTATCGGTCTCTTTTGCTGAACTGCTAAGTGATGGGGACGTAAACACACCTGCATCGGTTGTCAAGCGATGTTGGGGGGACAAACACAGACACACAAACATATACATACAAACATATATATATATATACAATGGGCTTCTTTCAGTTCCCGTCTACCAAATCCACTCACAAGGCTTTGGTCGGCCCGAGGCTATAGTAGAAGACACTTGCCCAAGGTGCCACGCAGTGGGACTGAACCCGGAACCATGTGGTTGGTAAGCAAGCTACTTACCACACAGCCACTTCTGCGCCTTGCAATATTTAGGGAAGTAGATGGGAGAAGTAAGCTGTTTACAGCTCTTTGCATTCTGATTTTAAAACACTCTGCCACCATTAACTTCACCTTTTATACTCTAGGGTTTATTATACATCAAGTCAAAAACGTAGGTTTATTAAATTAACTGTATCCGCCACAATATTCATGGTATTGTGTATGTGTTAGAGATCTTTGTTATAATATATGAGTTCAAATCCTGCTTGTGTAAATTATTCATTTTTATCTTCCAGGATTGATAGAATTAAGTACCAAAATATTGATTTCAAATTTTAGCACAACACCAGCAATTTCAGGGGAGCAGGGTAAGTCAATTACATTGACCCTAGTGTTCAACTGGTATTTATTTTATCAACCGTGAAAAGATGAAAAGCAAAGTCAACCTTGGTGAAATTTGAACTCAGAACAAAAATGGATGAAATGCTGCTAAGCATTTCATCTGGCACGCTGATGATTCTGCCAGCTCATCGCCCCAATTAACTACCAAAATACTGATTTCAAATTTTGGCACAAGGCCAGCAATTCCAGGGGAAAAGGGTATCTCAATTACATTGACCACAGTACTCAACTGGTGCTCATTTTATTGACCCCGAAAGGATGAAAGGCGAAATTTGAACTCAGACGGACAAAATGCCACTAAGCATTTTGCCTGGCATGCTAATTATTCTGCCAGCTCACTGCCTTATTAATTACCAAAATATTAAAAAAGTTTAATCTACACAACTACACTTCTATCCAAAAATTACTGACTTTTGAATTAGAATTATGTTTACTACAGTTTACCTAGGAATACCTTAACTAAAGTGTTTTATTTTTAAACAATACCTGTAGTCATGGTTATGTGGTTTAGACATTTGCATTGAAATCATGTGATTCAGGGTTTGCTTCCACCATATGGATAGTGTTGACAAATGCTTCGTTAGTGAAATTGGGAGATAAAAACTAAAAGAATCCTGTGTGTGAGTTTGTATGCATGTGTGTGTGCATGCGTCTGTTTGCATGCGTGTGTATTTGCATGTGTGTGTGTGTTTGCATGTGTCACATATACGCATGCATGTGTGTGCACATGTGCATGCTGATATTAGCATCTTAATTACAAACAAAAGTCATTATCATACAACTAGTCTTATTTTACACAATTATCTTCAAAAGCATGTTCAGCTACTGAGCTGTTTGTTACTCAAAAGGTACTTGAGGAAATAGTACTTGACTTGGAAAGAGGTTGAAGGTTGGTGACAGGAAGAGCATCCGGCCAGGCAAAAAATCTACCACAACAAAGTTTCATGCAAGCATGGAAAAGTGGAAGGTAAAACCATTGTCATCGTCATCATCATCAACAGCATTTAAAGTGTGTTTTCCATACTGGCTTGACAGGAACTGGCAAGGCCAAGGGCCACACCAGGTTCCATGTTCTGTTTTGGCATGGTTTCTACAGCTGGATGCCTTTCCTGATGCCAAACACTTTACAGAGTGTACTGGGTGCTCTTTACATGGCACCACCATTGGTGCTTTATACATGGCACTAAATAATAGTGAATGTGTTGTTTAACTAGACGGTTACTTGGGCAGCTTGGTCTAATGACCGCATGAAATTTCTCTTGATGTAAGTGTGTGTATGTGTGTGTGGATGAGAGGTGAAGATGATATTCTTCGGATACAAACCATGATATTCTTTATACAAAGGGTTCTCGCTGCGGCTGGAACCAGCAAAACTCTCCAAATGCACAACAGTATCACAGAGTCGTTCAATTTTGTGGATAAAATTAGCATCCTGTAGAAAATGAAGTTTTTGCTTGATTAACATTTTAGAATTATAATAACATCAGGTGAAACATGCTGATGTATCTAAACAGAATGGAGTATCTTACCTAAGGTTTAACACTTCAGTTGTCACCATGATAATGGTGTTAGATATATTGACGTAGAGTAGAGTAGTGTGCCTTGTCTAAGGTTAAATGTATTCATTATCATAATACTGATGGTATTAGATATGTTGATACATTTATACAGAGTGGTGTGTCTTGCTTAAGATTGGATAATTATCATAATACAGTGGGCATTAGATATGTTGATGAATTTATATAGAGAGGTGGTGAGAGGTGTCTAAAGTAAATTAATGTGTCCTGTAACCTCTGTGATGAGTGAAGTTAGAAAGAGGTTTTAACTTAACTCTACAATCAATGAATGTAGAATCTGTCCTTAATTTCCTTAATTCATTTCCATGGTATGGGAAGCAGAAAGTAATCACTCATAACATTGTGTAACACAATTTTTGTCCTTGGATAGCAACTATTATTTCCTATTTCCTTACCCCTAGAAAGTGTGAAAAATGGCCAATATTTCCTTAAAACTTTGCTTTGCTTACATTTATTCAAACCCCAAAGAATCCCTCTCAGCACATGGCTACGATGCTCCCCCACTACTCCTGCTCATGATCAGAGATGCACATGTTGTCAGCCACTAAGGGACAGACTCAAGTGGTTAAGGTCAAGTAACTGACAAGCAAATCTGTGGTATTGAGCAGAATATTTGTTATAACAATATTCCTGCTTCAGCAACTCGGCACTGAATCTGTCTGAAATGTAATGGAAAATAGGCCAGTTTCAAAACATTGATGTTCAGGTGAGAAAAGCAAGGTTTGAAGGGAATAATAGTCATTTCCTTTGATTTCTGTTTAGAAGCAAATATGAAATAACACTTACTGACCAAAGACAAGAAAAAAAAATTTGATTTTGTTAGACAGTGTAATGGATGAGTGAGAGGAGAAACTGGTTACAAAATGTCCTTAACTTACCTCCATTATGAGTGAAGGTACAGTTACCATACACACAGCAAAGGATGATCTTAAAATGGCCCTTAAAGCAAGTAGGAAGCGCAGAAGGTCAGTGTCAACTACAGATAGTAAACCATCTGATTCACTTGTCTTTAAATTGCCCCAGAGTGGAGAACCCAAAGATGGGATTGCTGGAAAAAGATTAAAACAGAAAAATTCATCACAACAACATAAAAATTGGAATTTATATTCGTTACCATTGTTGGCAGTGGTGTTGGTGTTTAATCTCAGATCAACACAGAGAGGAGACCTATGATCAAAGATGTTCCAAGCATGACCACCTGGTTTTCTAGAACCATCTGGGATTATGCTAACCAATCTTTTTTTTTTTTTTTCACTTGTTTTAGTCATTAGACTGCAACCATGCTGGGGCACCTCATGGCTGCAGTCTAATGAAGAATTTTTAGAAGAATGTATCGACACCAGTACTTATTTGTTTTTTTAAAGCCTGGTACTTATTCTATTGGTCTCTTTTACCAAACTGCTAAGTTACAGGGATGTAAACACATCAGCACTGGTTGTCAAGTGGTGGTGATGATGGGGAAACAAACACAGACATAAACACAAACACACACACACAGAACAGGCTTCTTTCAGTTTCCGTCTACCAAATCCACTCACAGGGTTTTGGTTGACCCAAAGCTACAGCAGAAGACACTTGCCCAAAGTGTCACACAGTAGAACTGAACCCTAAACCATGTAGTTGAGAAGCAAGCTTCTTACCACAAAGCTACTCATCTGTAGAAACGAGTTGCAACATTACTGATGCCAAACTGTATCAATCTTTGCCTTTCCCTTGGATAACATTGGTGGCATGGAGATGGGAGACTGGTATGCATGGGTGACATCTGGTCTTCAACAAACAAACTTGCCTGGACTTGTGCCGTGGAGGGTACATTTCTAGATGCAATCCCATGGTCATTCATGACCGAAGGGGGTCTTTACCTTCTACTTTTGGCTCAGTAATCTGAATGTTAGAGGATTAAGCCAGTTTCCATGACATAAAAGTGACTGAGATGACAATACTTTCTCCTGAATGGGATGTCGGTCTGTCGCAGGATTAACTTCCCAACTGTTGCTGGAATGTATTTACAACTGAATGAGCTGGATCGATGTGAAATGAAGTATTTTGATGAAAAAAGTATTGCCTGGCCTCGGAACTGCAACCACAATCGTAAGAATGCATGCAACAGCCTGACCACTGTACCAAGTGCCTATGTAGTCTTGACCTGCAATAAATAATAGCAAAATCTCACTCAGACTTCTTTACCACCTTAAAGAGTGCAATGGCGTGATATGTCTAAAGAACTGATGGGATGGCCATGGCTGAAACGTCTTCAATAAGGTCTTCTTGGTCAGTGAAAACCTAGGTTTAAACAACATGGTAGAGGAGATAGGGTCAGTTAAATTTAGAGTAACTTATGTAACATAAATGAATAAAAAAGTGTGGGTGTGTGGTGAGAAGCTCGCTTCCCAACCACATGGTTCTGAGTTCAGTCCCATTGTATGGAAGCTTAGGCAAGGGTCTTCTGCCATAGCCTTGGGCTGACCAAAGCCTTATGAGTAGATTTGGTAGATGGAAACTGAAAGAAGCCCATTGCATATATATATGTGTGAAGGCGTGTGGCCTAGTGGTTAGGTTGTTGCATTCACAATCTAGCAATCATGGATTCAATTTCCAGACTGGGCGTTGCGTTGTGTCCTTAAGCAAAGCACTTCATTTCATGTTGTTCCAGCCTTCCTTTGATCAGGGGATGGGGGAGTGTTGGCCTGCTCACCTAGCCAGGGGGGTGGCATCATTTGATGGCTAAAAAACAATGCAAAGCACACTGTGACCAGCAATGTGTAACAACATCTGATAGTCTGAATGGTCATGTGATCAAATGATATAAATATGTGTGTGTGTGTTTACATATCTGTAACTTAGCAGTTCAGCAAAAGAGCCCAACAGAATAAGTACCAGGCTTAAGAAAAAAGTACTCTGGTTGATTCATTTGACCAAGAATTCTTCAAGGTAGAGCCCCAGCATGGCCACAGTTTAATGACTGAAACAAGTAAAAAATAAAAGAATCTTCTTCAATTTGAAAGTATATTTAAAAAAGCCAGCTCTTGCCTCGGGTTTTGGGGTGTTTAAGTGCAATGAGAGATGAACCTCAACCTGGATAGGTCACTAGTCTATTATAAATAAAATCCTATACTGATCTAGTTGTAGATATTCCTTCTAACAGCTAAGTAGCTTGAGACAATGTATTCTACCACTGAGATAATAGCTCTCCTCCAGGATAGGAGCCCAGAATTACACAGTTAACGTTCCCTCATGTTTTAGAAGGATGTGTTATTCCTCTTAACATTCAGATAAATTGTGGTAATATATAAGTAATACAACTTGCAACAAGCTAGAACTCTGGAGTCACGAACGAGATCGTCCATGGAAACCCAAGTATACGTCTATATGTCGGAGTTATCTCCCTTGAAATCACCTAAATTATGAGCCAGAGGCGTCCTCTGATAGATTGTTCACTTTGCTGCAAATTGTTGTCAAATTAACCTATAAACTACACTCTATCATCTTAGAAATAGGAGACATGCCACCAAAATAACTTAATACAAGGTTTATTACACACTCGAACTCGCAGAGCAGAGAGCTAGAACAATTGCCACAAGATGCTTAAATGACATCCACTTTTCGGCCTTGCTTATTCTTAGTGAATAAACAACAGCAACAAGAATTCTAACTACACATCATCTTGAGAAATTTGATATTTTGCTATTATCATAATCATTATCGTCATCATTTAACGTCCGCTCTCCTCATGCTGGTATGGGTTGGAACAGTCTGCTCTTGAAATTAACGAGTAAGTGGCTGAGCACTCCACAGACATGAATACCCTTAGCATAGTTCTCAGGGAGATCCAGCATGACTTAGAGTGAGACAAAGCCGGCCCTTTGAAATACAGATACTACTCATTTTTGCCAATTGAGTGGACTGCAGCAACATGAAATGAACATCACCAGGAATTGATCTCACGACTTCACAATCATGAGCCGAATACCCTAACCATTAAGCCACGTGCCTTCACATTTATTTTAGACTACATTAGAGCAATATGATGGAGTGGAATAGCATAATGTTGCTGATGTTTAACCCCAGGTCAGCTCTGATCTATCAGACCAGTAATCAAAGATGTTATAGTCAAGAATATCCTGCATTGTATTCAGACACATGTACCTAGGATGACACTAATCAAAGTACAGTATAGTTAGTTAGCATTGGTGGTTAGAGTTGTTGTATAGCTCACAGTAAGTCTCCTTATTCCTTATGATCAAAGACATTCCAGCTGTGGCCATTCAGTCTTTTATTCAGACATAGTGTATCTAAGAATATATTATATTTAATGTGTCCCCCCTAAACAATAAAGAGGGACACGTTGTTTAGTCCAGGTCGGACCCGATCCAACAGATCTTCCTGCTATGAACATACAGTCATAGACCTTACAGTCTATTTAGCACTACATTATCTAATGTGTCCTTTTCCCCTGGTTGTTGCTAATGCAAACAAAACAGAATACATAGGCTTAAATCTAAATGGAATGATCAAAACAATGCCTGGCACACTTCTCCAATGTGTAGAAGAATTTATGGATCTTCTCTGTTTGGCTGCCACTTTTCAATTTTTTTCAATTTTTGTTCCAGTTGATCTCATATTTAGCGTGATGATGTAGTTTGGCATGGTAATCATTGACATGAAATTCATTTTCACCATAAATCAATTCACAAAGAGTTAATAGCTTTTAAAATTTGCAAATTTTGGGTAATTTTAGCCAATCGAAAGCTGCAAACATATAAGTGCCTGTTTCCTTAGTAATAAGCCAAGCTGTTACCAAGCTGCTTACCTACGTGGTCATTTTTCACTTATCAAATGCTTAAAACACAAGGTATGAAGTGGTTATTTATTTACAGTTGGCAATATGTGCAGTGAAGCACAAAATTGTAGCTTCTAAATCATGTTTTCTGACTGGGTAAAAATTATCAAACTTTAAACCTGTGTAACTTTTTTTAAAAATTTGGGGGGGGGGGGGGGTGAATTATCTCCTGAGATTCAGCATGAAAAATTACATCAATACACCAAATTTTTTAATTTTCACTAAAGTTAAAAATTTCCACAGGTGTGGCCAAACAGAAAAAATCCAAATTTACTTATTTGGGTATTAAAATCTCTAGTTGCAAAAGCAATGTAAACACACACATTGGTAAGGCGTAGGGTAGCGTCAACAAGCTATCACTGTTGTGGAAATCTAGACTATCAGACAACATGGAAAGGAGCTTCTTTCAAGCAAACTGCTACTTCTGTTCTATTACAAGGATGCTCAGCGTGGACCCTTACCTCAAAACTGGAAAGAAGACTGGATGAAGCTTAAGCCTGCATGCTAAGACTGGCTTTTGAATGTCACTTGGAGAGATTGTTTGACCAATGAGCGATTGTAGGAAACCTTTGTCCAGTATCAGACATCATCAAGGTGTGTAGAGTCAGATTCACAGGGCATTGCTGTAAAGCTAAAGACAAAGTTGTTGGTGAAGTTCTTTTGCGGGAGCCTACACAAGGAAGAGCCAGGGGGGGATGACAAACCAAGACCTATGCCAAGCAGATTTTTGGTGACGTAAACTGCAATCCCACTGACCAGCTGAATATGATGAACAACAGAATTGGATGGTGACAGAGAGACACAAGAATCTGTACAAGAGGTGCAACAGGATGATAATGATGATGATGAGGAGGAGGATGCTTATCCCCACATCAGCCCTGACCCCAGCAGACCTATGAAAGGATATCTTTTATAATCACATAATGAGAGAGGATACCTGGCCATAGTCACCTAATGATACTCCGTTATAGTCATGGAAGGTGAGGAGATACCCTGTTATAGTCACACAACGAGAGAATAACCTCTTAGAGTCACAGAATGAGGGAAGATAGTCACCTATTCTTAGGACATTGTGTTTCTCAGGCTGGTCCTGAGTACCAAACTGACCATCTTGGATATGTTGTTGAATATTCAAAAGAAGACACTGTAGACAGGCTGACACCTCAAGGTTTTTAGGTTCAATACCTGGTGGTTCCACACTGAAAAATATCAGAAAATAAATGAGTCAAATTAGAAGTAAATGGTAGAAGGAAACTGCTTTAATTAAATTGTAATTAAGCAATTACCAATGTGTTAATGAGAAACCAGACTAGATAATTTACTATATTGAAAATTACCCCAAGGTCAGTTCTGAACAAGCATATCTATGTCTAAATAAAAGATAGGTAAAAGGACACATTAAATAAAGTAGTCCTAGATATAAAATGAAACACTGAATAAAGTAGTCCTAGATACACTGTTTGAATAAAAGACAAGCAAAAAAAAAACACATTAAATAGTATAGTTCTAGATACACAGTGAGTAAATAAAGTAGATAATGTAATTCTAGATTCACTAAAGGCAGCTGTTACTTGTAAGTGAGGAGGACTTAGTGACAAGTACCATGCTTCTTCTAATTGTTTTAGGTGCCTGTGTAGTTTCATGCAGACACAGGTGCCCTCTTGGCACAACTTGCCCATGACCCAGTGGAATATCCAGGGTGTGACAGGTTTGGAGGGGAAGAGGGCCGCAACAGTACTTGGAAGTTGAGCAGGGTGGAACAACATGAAATAAAGTGCCTTGCTCAAGGACCCAACATAGAGCCTAGTCCAAAAATTAAATCTATGATTTTGTAACAATGAGTGAAATACCCTAGCCATTAGGTAGCTTCACTTGGTGCTTAGATACAATATGTCTGAACAAAAGACAGGATGTTAGATAATGTGTTTGGACAGGATACAGGTCACATTATATTATGTAGCCCTAAATACAGTGTCAGAAAAAAAGATGAGCTGGCCATGTCAGGAACTCATTTGATGATCGGTCTGCCAGATCAACACTGACCTGTGGTTAAATACCAACAATAAGCATGTCTTGTATTGAAAGATAAGGAAGTAATTTTATTCTCAAACACAGGATAATGCTAATAATATAACATCGACAGGATAAACTACCCATATTTTGCAGAAAAATGTGTCGGCGGCCAGCCATGGGACATTTTCCTGCAAAATATGGACAGTTTATCCTGTTCATGCTATTTTATTAGCATTATCCTGCATTTGAGAATAAAATTATTTTTTTATCTTTCAATACATCTCAACGCTTCTAAAGCAAACTTTGTTTACTTTCATCGTAATTTGAATTGAATGTCTTGTATTATTTTTTCTCTTTTATTCTAACTGGTTTATGCTGAGAGAACATGACATTACCATCCAGAGAATATACAGTCAATTACACCAGTCCCAGTACTTTATATAAATGAGCATGAAAGTGCCAAAGACAAAATCAGCTTGGATGAGATTTGTACTCAAGAACATAAAAGAACACAACTAAATACCATGTGGTATTTTGGTAGACACCCTGCTGAATCTTTCAATCCATACATATTAACATTATGGGTACACTAACAGCCTTAACAAACTTCCAACTGCAAAATATCACAGATAAACACAACCTCCGCCAAGGTTGTTGATATCATAAATTTACAGAGCCAACAAACCCACACAAATGAAGCAGTAGAATAGAAGGCAAATAATGAATATTGTTGTTACTGTAAATTTATAGATCCAGTCTACCCACACACATACCTAACATGAAACAGTGAAACAGAGGGCGAAATAATGAATACAACTTATCATAAATCACTCTTCCCCACACATACAACATGGAAGAACAGAGAAAATAGTGAATAGTTTTGTTGTTACTGTAAATGTTGCTGAGAGAGTTGTTGTGAAGTGATGAGTGTTACATCAGCACTGGACACCAAGTCTTCATCCATATATTGGCTAAGGTCATAGTAATGACCAAACTTGACCGTTGTGGGATTGGACTGGAAGAAGAAACAAGAAAAATACAAAACAGATGTAAAATACAACATAATGATCATCATCATCAGCATCAACACCCTCACCACCATCATCATCATCATCATCATCATTACCACCATCACTACTGACACCAGTGGGACTGAACCCGGAACCATGTGGTTGGTAAGCAAGCTACTTACCAGACAGCCACTCCTACGCCTAGTATATATATATATACATACTCTTTTACTTGTTTCAGTCATTTGACTGCGGCCCTGCTGGAACACTGCCTTTAGTCGAGCAAATCGACTCCAGGACTTACTCTTTGTAAGCATAGTACTTATTCTATCGGTCTCTTTTGCCAAACCGCTATGTTACGGGGACGCAAACACAGCACCATCGGTTGCCAAGCGATGTTGGGGATACAAACATAGACACACAAAAATATACATATATATATATATATATATATATACATATATATATATATATATATATATATATATATATATATATATATATATATATATATATATATATATACGACAGTCTACTTTCAGTTTCCGGCCACCAAATCCACTCACAAGGCTTTGGTCGGTCCAAGGCTATAGTATAAGGTACCACGCAGTGGGACTGAACCCAGAACCATGTGGTTAGTAAGCAAGCTACTTACCACACAGCCACTCCTGAGACGACAAGCGAAAGAAAACGGCACTCAACACATACATATCATCATCATCATAATCAAATGTCCATGTTTCACGCGGGCATGGGTCGGATGGTTTGACCAGATCTGAAATGCGTTTCAAGGAATGCACTGAGCTTCAGTGTCTGCTTTAGAATGGTGTTTATGGATTGAACTCACGACCTCATAATTGTAAGCCCAACACTCTAACCACAGAGTCATGCACATTCAATAATTAGTTTACTTTGCTACGAAATATTTAGATGACATATCTTGCTTTCCCATTAGTTTAACTTTTGCCTTTCCACCCACACTCTCCATTTTTTTTCTTTCCTTCTCACTCTAAACATTTTCATCTAAATGTTTTTCACTGAAACTAACTTAACTGCGTTTTATTACAATACTTTTTTATTGTTTGTATAAATTTTTACTGAACACATTTTTTATAAACACTTATTTTCTTTTTATATCCTAGTTGTACGTTATATTTATAACAGCAATGTTGATTTGATTTTCATCATCATCATCATTTCACATCCGGTTTTTTTTTCCATGTTTGAGTGGGTTTGACAGAATTTATTGAGACAGATTTTCTATGGCTAGACACCCTTCCTGTCACCAACCCTCATCTGTTTCCAAGCAACATAATATTTTCTCTATGGCCAGACATGATTTTTCAGAATAATGGAAATGAATGACATTCATTCACTTTAAGGCAAGACAAGAAGACACAAACATGCACACCTTTCTGGCACTTGTGCCCACGGCATGTGTAAGGACTTTCGAGCGAGATCATTGCCAGTGCCCCTGGACTGGCTCTTCTGCGGGTGGCACATAAAATACACCATTTTGAGCGTGGCCGTTGCCAGTACCGCCTGACTGGCCCTTGTGCCGGTGGCATGTAAAAGCACCCACTACACTCTCTGAGTGGTTGGCGTTAGGAAGGGCATCCAGCTGTAGAAACTCTGCCAAATCAGATTGGAGCCTGGTGTAGCCATCTGGTTTCACCAGTCCTCAGTCAAATCGTCCAACCCATGCTAGCATGGAAAGCGGACGTTAAACAATATATATATATATATATATATATATATAGAGAGAGAGAGAGAGAGAGAGAGATTCAGGTGAATATGGTACTTATGTTTAGGCACCAGAATTTAGTACGGAATTATCCATACAATTTCAAAGTAAGGTGATTAAAATCAAAATAAGCAACAAGGATACCCAGAGGTAGTACAGTACGATCGTTTCATGCAACTCCATTTAATTGAACAATGTAATCATTACATCAATTTAAAAATGCAGAGCAATCCTCAGCTGCACAAAGACATCACCTGATCCAATAATTTGATACCCCTGTAATTATTCCCATCTAATGCATCACATTTCCCTTTGTAGCATTTGACTATAGTGCTGCTACACCAGTCATTGGGTATGACTGTTTCATGTATCACCTGGTTGACTATACAGGTGACTAGACTATAGCCTACACCACCAGATCTTTTAACCATCTCTGCAGTGATTCCTGATGGGCCAGGGGTTTGCCCTGTCTTCATACCCTTAATTGCTTTATCTACCAAGCTACTGTCAATTCAGATAGCTGGTCCCTCTGTTGGATTGACACTTGGCAGACTCTCTTTCTCCCATTCATTCTCCTCATTTAGCAGCCTTTCATAGTAGTGTCTCCAAGTCTTTCTCTCTTTGCAGCATCACTAAATGCAAGTGAGCCATGATCCATGCTGACACATTTCTCTCCTACGACATCATGATTCTCTCTCGCACACTGTTTTGCAATACAAAACACTTCAAGCTTCGGTCCTTATAATGCAGAACATTGGAAAATTTTTTCTTATCTGCTTCCCCTCTGGCTAAGTAAACCTGTCTCCTAGCTTCCCTTATGGCAATCTGATACAGTTATACTTATATATATATATATATATATATATATATATACAGAGAGAGAGAGAGAGAGAGAGAGAGATACGTACATATATAGATACATACATATATATAGTCAATTCAAGGATGTTAGATCCACATTAGGGATTATATAATCCCAAAAATTCCACAGGTTAATCACTATCATATAACGAGAACATTTCGATGATATTTTAGGGATTTTTGTAGTAATACATATTATTAATATTGAAAGAAAGAAAATGGAGAAAGATAGATGTATAAATAATTTATTTGTATGATATAAAAATGTTGAAATTTTTTATAATAACATTACAAATAAATCATAAATTCTAAAGCTTGAAAAGTAAAGGCAGATGTGAAAAACCTACATATATGTTTTGGTTCATGCTCCTAATTGAACGAAGCATTTGGTTATATGCTAAGAATAGGTATAATTTTTAACTATATGGGGTAGAAACTCGTCAGGGTTTTTATGAGTTTATAGAACAAAAGATAACATATTTCTTGAAAAGGATGCATTTATAAGAAGAACGACCATCTTTGGTTTCAAGACAAAGGGTGTTCTTCCCTCAGGATAATGCTCAGCCACATACAGTGAGGATGACATTCCAAAGGCTGGAGCAGTTTGAATGGGAAACAATGCCCGACCCACCATCTATGCTGGTCATTGCCCCATCTGATTAACATATATTCCACAGTCTTGAAAATCATTTGGGTGTGAAAAATATGAATGTTGTAGACAAGGCCAGAACAGTACTGGAAGAGTATTTTTCATCACGGACAAGTGAATTTTGGAAGAAAGGCCTTGAATTTTGGAAGAAAGGCCTTGAATTTTGGAAGAAGGGCCTTCCATCTACCAGATAGATGGAAGAGAGTATATTTTAGATTAAAAGAGAACTTTGTTTATCTTAATTTTGAAAAATTAAGATAATTTACAGAGTAAACTGAGTGCTTTATAAGTGTGTGTGTACACACACACACACATGATGGGTTTCTTTCAGTTTCCATCTACCAAACCCATGTACAAGTCAGGATTATAGTAGAAGACACTTGCCCCAGGTGCCACACAGTAAGATTGAACCTGAACTGATGCAGTTGGGGAAAGCAAACTTCTTAACCACGCACCCATGCCTGCACATACCACAGACATGACTGTGCCTACATTTTTCAAAAATCTTTCTGATGAAATGACTGTCATGTCACATATAACTGAATTGATTTAATAATTACAATTAATTAGGTGCTTATTATAGAGTTGACATTGCTTTCAAGTGGGGTTTTCGAAATGGCTGTCAAAGAGAACAAATAAAATTTTTGGAATATCATTGAGCTCATTTGTTTTCTATTCTTCCAAATATATACATGCAGACACATTCATTTTTTGACACACACACATACAGACTCAGATTCACACACACACATACACACAGACTCAGATTCACACACACATACATTCATTTATTGGCACACACATACAGGCACACAAATTCAGATTCACACACACACACACACACACACACACACACACACACACACACACATACTTGTGTCTATCAGGACACCTTTCACTCCAAATTTGAAACTTGTTGAAAGGTAAGGAGATGGAGTGTAGTGGTCCTTAATCGGGGTCCATTTAGCCCTCAGAGGTCCATATATGATTTTACAGTTAAAATTTATCTGCAATAAATTGCTTAAACTTCTACAATACACAAAATATCAAATATTTTTTGTATGGCCATTCCTAATAATATTTAATTATAAAAATACAGTAGGATATTTTTTAATATACATCGAATTGCTCTGGAGGTCTAGTAGAGTAAAATAGAATTCAAAGGGAACCATAGACAAAAAATGGTTGGGAACCACTAATGTGGTGTGTCCTGCTATATAGACACCTGAACAACCAAGTATCTGTGTGAATACTAAGGACAAAAAAATCCTTCTAACATCCTTTGTTTCTTTTGATCAACTGATTTCAACTTTCTCATTTTGAACAAAACCTTTTCTTATCTCCATACAAACAAAGGACAGATATTTCAAGCCTGTAATGAAAATTAATCTTCAAATTATTTCACATCAAATGCATCCATCAGCTCAAAGTTTCCCACACACTGGTCTTAGTTGACATGTGACAATAACTAATTAATTACATTTTAAACATTTATGTAGTAGGTTAATTAACATCTTGAGCATTATCACTCACGTTGGTTGGGAAAAAAAATACTGTGCTACTTCATTTTTTATACATTTTGAAGATGGCATCAGATTCACTCAATTTATATGCACTACCATACTTCCTTGCCCTAACAGTCATAATCCTCACCACACACAATAGGGTAAAGACCCCCTTCGGTCAGGAATGACCATGGTATTGCACCTAGAAAGTTACCCTCTGAGGCACAAATCTGGGGAAGGTTGCTTATGGAAGACCGGCAGTCACCCATGCATACAAGCCTCCCCTCTCCACACCACCAGTGTTACCCATGGGAAACACAAAGGCTGATACAGCTTGGCACCAGTGATGTTGCAACTCATTTTCACAGCTGAACGAACTGGAGCAATGTGAAATAAAGTGTCTTGCTCAAGAACAACACACAACCTAGTCTGGGCATCGAACTCACTATCTTATGATTGTGAGCCCAATGCTCTAACCACTAAGCCATGTGCCACCACATGCAGTACTATATCATATATTGCCCTGCATACACTCAGTGCTGCGCAGACCCACCTGGTATTTATTAAGATGTTGGTAACGCCAAGCTATCTTCATTTCATCTGTCTGCATCATGTTTGACTGTGCCGGGGTGACATCATCAACAATAGGTTTCGGTAGTTCCTACAAAACAAGAGAGAAATTCCCCTCATTAAAATTTGGTAGATATAAGCAGTATGTGAATCTGTGTGCACTCATTTTATTTCAACATCCACATTTTCTCATGCTTGCATGAATTCATTGAGACAGATTTTTCAATGGCCAGATACACTTCCTGTTACCAACCCTCACCTGTTACAAAATAAGATATTTCCTATCATGGATAGGTTTCCAAGGCAGGTTGGAAGCAAAGGACATGGCTCATATGATGGTAATACTCTTTAGCAACTAACACATGACAAAGAGACACAAATATAAACACAGGCAAATAGAGTAAATATGTGTGTTTGTGTGAGTGTGTGTGACAGCTGAGAATGAGTGTCACTGTCACACAAGCAATGTCATTAATTTCTGATCTTCCATGAAAACACATCCAGCCACAGGTGAGGGTTGGCAACAGGATGGGCATCTGGCCATAGAAAATCCACTTCTGATATATATATATATATATATATAATACAAATAATAAATGAGTAAATGCATATATATACGTACATGTATGTACATACCTACATCTACCTGTATATATAGATGCATATCTGGGTACATGACGTTGCAAACAAAACGTAGACAAAATGATAAACGGAGTACAGAAAACACACAGGCCACATAGAGAACATTTACTTCATCAGCTGCCACCATTCTAAAACTAAGCGTTTCGAAGAGTTAGGCTTCAGCAGAGTTTCCATACAGCCATGCCTGCACCTACATCATCATCATCATCATCGTTTAACGTCCGCTTTCCATGCTAGCATGGGTTGGACGATTTGACTGAGGACTGGTGAAACCAGATGGCAACACCAGGCTCCAATCTAATTTGGCAGAGAGATATAATTATCATTATCATCATCATCATCATCGTCCATTGTCCATGCTGGCATAGGTTGAACAGTTTGACCAGAGCAGCAAACTGGGGAGCTGCACTAGACTCCAGTCTGTTTGGCATGGTTTCCATAGCTGGATGCCCTTCCTTACACCAACCACTTTACAGAGTGTGCTGGTTACTTTTACGTGGCACCACACAGGCTCTTTTACATGTCACAGCATGGGTGCTTTTTTGTGGCACTACCACAAGTGCTGTACACCACCAGAAGGGTCAGTCGTAACACTTCTGCGGTGGAGTACAGGTCTTCTTGAGTATGGCAAGGCACCAGGCACCTCGGTCCTTTGTCAGTATGCCAAGATGCCAGGCATCTCGGTCATATATATATATATTTCTCCTTTGTGCCACCTCACTACATTAATTTGATAGCTGAAAGGCTCTTTCTGTTGTATATGTATAATTACTCATTTTCTGTTGTATTTGTATTATTCTTTTGTTGCATATGTATTATTATTTTAGCTTGTCTTGTTTGTTTCTGTCTTTGTATACACTTGTTAGCTTTTCCCAGAAGCTTAGTGCTCTAGCACTGCCAAGATGGAGTACTCTCAATGTTAAAAGCACAAAACCACTAAGATGTCTTGGACATTGACTAAGGGGGAAATCAGCTGCAAATTTTCCATGTATTGTGTTTTTGTCTAATTTTCCATTTATGTTTCCTCTCGTTTTCTGTTTGCTGTGTTTTCATCTAATTTTTGTCTTTGTTGTTCTTTCTGTTCAACCCTTGAAATGTATATATATATATATATATATATATATATATATATGCAAGAAAAGAGATGGCAAAGGAACAACGGATAATAATCTTAGGAACTGGTAATTGCCTTCTTCTATGTATACTTAAATGTCTTTGTTTGCCCAAATAAATTGCACTTCATGTTTGAGGCTCTGATGAAACTGTAAGGTGTTACTCAGGTACTCAACTATGAGTTCACAACACCTTATAGTGGAAACAGCTGTAAGCTAATGAAGTTCATAAGATAATTGGTTATTCTTTTGTCATCTCATTCTCTTGTTACCGCTCTATACTCATCTAACGCTTCATTCAAAAGCATACAGATATTGAGTTCTACACCAGGTTGTTAGTTTTGCAATGCCAAAGTGAAATATCAAAACACACACACACACACACACACACACACACACACACACACACACACACACACACAAAGAGAGACAGACACACGGAGGGACATACCTTAAGTACATTCTGTGGGTGGCCCTCTGTTCCAGCAAGCAGTATGCACTGACCGGTCATGACTGCTTCAGACAGGAAATATTTCAGTAACAGTTGACCATAGTGACCAAAAGTATCTTCTTCTACAAGACGGAAAATTAAAAATATAAAACTGACATGTCATCCTAATACAATCATATTTACTCTTTCAATAATATGCTTATTGTTGCACATCGGTTCTGTTATCTGTTATTGGACAAACTAGCACACCAATTCCTCTAAGATGATGCACAGAGTGGGAGAAGGAGCTGAGGGAAAGAGAGATGTACAGTGACAGAGATGGATGTCAGATGTATGCAGGGGGTGGCTGAAGTGAGTGGGGGACAAAGGTGGGGGAGGGGGGGAGCTATTAGTGACAGATATGTGACAGTGATGAGAATAGTTGCAGATAAGAGACGTGTTAAAGATGAAGTGTGGCAGTTCTAAGATGTAGCTGAGAGGAGAGAGAGAGAGATGTAACTGGAAGCACAGTAAAGGGTGATCCATGGAAAACAAAGTGGGAAAGGATGACATTGAGAGTGAGAGATGGATTTTCAAAATGAGTGACTCTAGGGAGAAGGGGAGGTAAATGGTAGCAACGTTCAACTTCTACATTGCACAGATCAAGTTAAGACTAGCTAACCCCTGGGTTTGCTTCAGTCCTCATTACCAACAACTCAGTTTTAGCCCTCCTATCAACATGATGCAAGACAACAAATAACAAGAGATATATTTACCAATCAATACCAAGGAACCAACAGCAATGCCGCCACCTGCAAAGAGAAGAGTTACCACTATTAATATAAAACTCTAATGTAGTCACAACTGAAAAGGTCTACAAATACATGGGGGGGGGGGTCTTTTCAAAGAGCCAGTGCTTAGTTATGATACCTTGCTTATTGTTGTTGTTGACCATATGTTGGTCCTGTTTAATTAAATCTATGATTAAAGGTTCCAGCTGCGAACACCCTGTTTTTTTTATTCATAGAGAGTCTACCTATGTCTAAATTAGCCAAGGAACAGTATAAAAGTATTAGTGACCAGAATAGTCAGTATTTATAATAGTGTTGTTGTTGTTGTTGTTGTTGTTGTTGTTGTTGTTGAGTCATAGGTCAGTCCTGATCCGGTAGATCCATGATCAAAGCTGTCCAAGCTGTGATCTTATCAGGCATAATGTATCTAGGATTACCTTATCTAATGTTTACTATAGTAGTTAGTATTAGTGGTTACAGTTGTTGTTTAACCCCAGGTCAGCCTTTATCAAGTAGACTTATGATCAAAATTATTCTTGACATAACTGTATCATTTTTTTCAAAAATTCAAACAGTGTTTGTCCAGGGCTACACATCCCTAAATTCCTTGAGTTAATTTACATGCTTAAAGAAAGGACAGTTTGATTTTTGTAGGCAAGGGACAACTATGGACCTATGTTTTGGCCTATACAACTGTGGGTCCTTTTAAACCAGCCATATCCAGTCAAAATATTCAAACTGGCCAAATCTGGCCTCTCACACAATTGTGTCATTGAAATCTCAAAGCTACAAGGTATTGAATGACTAATTTAGATTAATGGGAATAAATTAAATAAGTGTTACATTTGACAGAGAAATCTGAATGCTAAAAGGTTAGACATGTTTGTCAATCAGTAAATTATGTTTTCTGATATAGAAAAAAGTTAAGTATATTTTTGTCCAAAGATAATCTACAAAATCAAAAATAAATCATTAACCCTGTAGCATTCAGATTTCTTTGTCAATCGTAATGCTTATTGATTCACATCGTTTTGAATTAATCACACATTATCTTAGAGATTTCAATGGTGTGTTTGTATATTTTTAGAATGACATTGTAAGGTAGGAATCAGAGGTTGTTTGGTCAGTTTTAACATAAAACAGGTAAGATATTTGGACCAAGTATGGCTGGATTAAATGCTAAAAAGTTAAAGCTGTATGGGTAATTAAGGATAATTAATTAACCTTCTAGCATTTAAAGTGGTTAAAATATTCTGTCTATTTTAAGTTCAAATTGGCTAGATCTGCCCTCTTATACTTAACCTGAAATGTTATCCTAAAAAATACAGTCAAAGTTACAAGATATTGCATGAATAATTCAAAACAGAATGAATAAATAAGAATTATTTTCACAAAGTAATCTGAACGCTAAAGTTACGAGGAAGTAAATACACCAACACTGGTTGTCAAGTGGTGGTGGGAGAAAAAACACATGCACAAAGACACACACACACAACAGGCTTCTTTTAGTTTCCGTCTACCAAATCCACTCACAAGGCTTTGGCATGAGAAGACCCATACCTAAGGTGTCACGTAGCGTGACTGAACCCAGAACCATGTAGTTGGGAAACAAACTTCTTACCACACAGCCACACCTGTACCTGTCCACACAGCCACACCTGTACCTGTCCACACAGCCATACCTGTGCCTATGTTTAAAATATATTAGTATATTAATTTTTTAAAATCCTTGCCATTCCCTAATGAAAGCATGATCAGCACACATTTCCTCAATGAATAATCCTTACATAAATTCCATGTTTGTGTGTAAAGATGACACCAAAATATCACAATGATTATTTTCTCCAATTTGAAGCTCTCTTTCTTTTAATAGATTATCATCATCCTTTAACATCCATTTTCCATGCTGGCATGGGTTGGATGGTTGGACCAGAGCTGGCAAGCTAGGAAGCTGCACCAGGTTCCAGCCTAATATGGCTTGGCTTCTATGGCTGGATGCTCTTCCTAGCTTCCTAACACCAACTATTTTTACAGTGGGTGCTGGGTGCTTTTAATGTTCTACTGGCATGAGCGTTTTTATGTGAAACCAGCATGGGTGCTTATTATGTGGCACCGGCACAAGTGCCTTTTACATGGCACCAGCAGAGGACTCTTGCAGGTCAATCCTCTTTCACCAGGGGGAGCGGCCTTGACACTTCTGCTGTGGAGGACGGGTCTTCTTGAGTACAACAAGGTGCCAGGTATCTCAGTCCTTTGTCATCTCGTCTGGAAATAGATCCTGGTCTTAATATTTGGCACAATGCCAGTAATTTTGGGGAGTGGGTAAATCAATTACATCGACCCCGGTGTTCAACTGGTACTTGTTTTATCGACTGCAAAAGGATGAAAGGCAAAGTTGATGTTGGCAGCATCTGAGCTCAAAATATAAAATTGGAAGAAAAACTGCTAAGCAATTTTTTTGGTGTGATAACAATTCTGCCTTGAATCATTAATAAATATTGATTTCAAATTCTGGCACAAGGCCAGTAATTCTGAGGAGTGGGGTAAGTCGACTACATCCACCTCAGTATTCAACTGATACTTATTTTATCAACCCTAAAAGGATGAATGGCAGTCGATCCTGGTAACATTTGAACTCAGAATGTGAAGGCAGACAAAATGCCATTACGCATTTTGCCCAGCATCCTAACGATTCTGCCAGCTTGCTGAAATTAAGTCATTAGTAAATATCAACATATTCTAATTTACTGGTTTAGTTTGAAAACCAAAGGAAGACAAACATCTGAAATAATTTATTTAACAAACTAAAAAAAAAAAAAAAACAAACATCTGAAATAATTTATTTAACAAACTAAAAAATCAAAACAAAAACAAACATGATGTAAACAAGAATTCTTTAGACAGAAATTTCTAAAATGAGGCCAAACGTGCTTGCTCACTGAGAAAGAGGAACTAAGTTCATCTTTTTCGGTCACAACATTATTTGAATTGCAATTAAATATGGTCTACATCTTGGTGATCGCTGCAATTACTTGGAATACAGGAATTTAGGAGTTTGCAGAAATCCTACTTCAATTGATATTTTTAGCATCTCAGAGACTAAGTCCTGCTGCTTTTCCTACATGCATGCTCCTAATGGACCTTTCAATAGTTGTAACAGTCAACCTTGATAGCTGCTCCATCAGTTGGGTCAGGTTAGGGTTGCTCCCTCTCTCTCTCCCACACATATTTTTCTTGTTCAGTTAACGCTCAGAGTAGCATTTCCATACATACATACACACACACACACACTCAATATATTTTCTATCTTTCACTTGATCCAGTCATCAAACTGTGGTCATGCTTGAAGAATTCTAGTAAAAATGAATTAACCCCAAAACATGTTTATTTTTTAAGCCTGGTACTTACTCTATAGGTCCTTTTTCCTGAACTGCTAAGTCATGGGGACGGAAACACACCAAGACCGGTTGAAAAGCAGTGGTGTGGGGGACAAACATACACACACACACACACACACATATATGACAGGCTTCTTTCAGTTTCTGTCTATCAAATCTACTCACAAGGCTTTGGTTAGTCCAAGGCTATAGTAGAAGACCCTTATCCAGAGTACCACGCAGTGGGACTGAACCAAGAATCATATGGTTGGGAAGCAAACTTCTTACCACACACCCACACCTATATGTATATATATATATATATATATATATATATATATATATATATATTCGTTCATTCTTTTACTCTTTTCAGTCATTTGACTGGAGCCATGCTGGAGCACCACCTTCTAGTTGAAGAAATCGCCCCCTGGGCTTATTCTTTGTAAACCTGGTACTTATTCTATCTGTCTCTTCTGTTGAAATGCTAAGTTATGGGGATGTAAACACACCAACATCGGTTGTCAAGTAATGGAGGTGGGGAACTAACACAGATACAAATACACACACACAAATATATAAATATATATATACAACAGGCTTCTTTCAGTTTCCATCTACCAAATCCACCGACAAGGTTTGGATCGGCCCAAGGCTATAGTAAAGGACACTTGCCCAAGGTACCACACAGTAGGCCTGAACCCGGAACCATGTGGTTGGGAAGCAAGCTTCTTATCACAGTTATTTGATTAAGTGGAATTGAATTAAGTTGTTGAGTACTGCACAGCTATGTATATTCTTAAGGCAGAATCAACTTAACACAAAGGAGGCAAGCTCATTAAATTACAAGCAAAGTGAATTTGATGGGCTGTTACACAGTGTCTATTTGCAGAATTTCACTCACAAGGCATCAGTCAGCCAGTGGCTGTGGTAAAAGACATTTGCACAAGATGCCATGCAATGGATTGAACCTGAGACCTCATGATTGTGAAACAAACTTTTTAATCATTGAGCCATGCTTGCATTCACATCTGTCTGTGTGTGTGTGTGTGTGTGTGTGTGTGTGTGTGTGTGTGTGTGTGTGTGTGTGTATGTGTGTGTGTGTGTGTGTGTGTATGTGTGTGTGTGTGTGTGTGTGTGTGTGCGTGTGTTTTCAATGGCCTTATTCTTCTGTTGCAGATGGCCTGAGTACCACAAGTACCTTGCAGTGGGACTGAAGTAGGAACCATATGGTTGGGAAGCAAACTTCTTACCACACACCCACACCTATATATATATATATAGAAAGGACCCTCTCACAGGGTGCAAGCCTGGGTAAATTATTATTTTCTTTTTGTAAGCGTCTAGCAGCTGCCCACTTGTGGCAGGGAAAGAGGTGATTTTTCTCAGGGAGAGAAAACTGACTTGCACATCAAGTCACCTCCCTCTTTGCACCAATGTTAGCCAAGAGAGCAAGACTAATATACATTGATACCCAGCATCATTGCAGGCATTGCCAATGAAATGTAGAGCCACGACAAACATCAAACAGCATCTTGTTGAGTATCAACAATTTTACCAATCCGCCATCTTGAATAGAAAGGTATTTTTATTGATTGATCCTATAACAATGAATGGGGAAAAAATTGACCTTAGCAACATTTGAATTTGAACTCGCAACACAGAGAGTCAAAAGGAATCCTGCCAGGCATTCTATCCAATGCCCTAACACTGCTACCAATTAATGGAAGATGGACGTTAAACGATGATGATGATGATGATGATGATGATGATGATGGTGATGATGATGCATGAGCGTGTATGTGTGTGCATATGTGTGTGTGTGTGCATATGTGTGTGTGTGTGCATGCGTGTGTGATGTGCATGTCGTTATTTGTGTGTGTACTCACACACACACATGCATGAGCACACACACACACATATACATGTATTTAGGATGTGTTACCAATACTTCCAATGGTAATTAGTATATAAGGAGTGGTTAGCAAAACAAACAAAATAAAAGCAACATAAAGAAAACAACGCAAAAATGAAATATAACACGAAATAAAAAAAAAAATGGAAAGGAAAGAGAAGAGCAAAAGTATTCTGGAAAATCTAAAATTAGATTCCTACTTGGTAATGTTCCAAAAGACTGTTTAGTTTGAAACAGAGAGAGAATATGAAATCGTTGGCTGAGAGTGAGGCTAAAGTACTTGGGTTACTAGTTCTGACTAACTGACATGGGAATCTATTATGTAGAGGTATGAAAGGTATGTAAATAGATAAATATACAGTAAATACTGAGAGACGTTCGGAAGTGATTTTCTATATGGTTACAGATTTGATGGTGAAGAGGTGCGCTTGGCAATGATATGGGAGTTCCAGGCTTGGGTATCAGGACAAAATCCCCACCAGACAAATTTCAACTAATAAATATTTTAATTTTTTTTAATAAAATTTCACTCTCCTAAAATATTTTCATTGCAAAGAAAGAACAATATTCCAGGGGATACTGACTGCCAGGGGATACTGACTGCCAGGGGATACTGATTGCCAGGGGAGATTTGTCCTCAGGAGGGATTTTTGTCCTAGTACCCCAGGCTTGACTCCAAACACTTTGTCAAAACTCCATGTCATACATCATCATCGTCATCGTCATTGTCGTCATCATACGTCCACTTTTCCAAGCTTACATGGATTAGACAGAATTTGTTGAGGCAAGATTTTCTACAGCCAAATGCCCTTCCTGAAAATATTCTTCACCTGTGTCAAAGCAAAATAACATTTTCCCATAGTTGGACAAGTTTTCTTTCACAGAAAATTGGAAACAAACATCCTTGCTTGTATAATAATGATGCTCATCTACAACCATCACATGATCTCAAGACTAGGATATACACACACACACACACACACAAACTCACACACACACACACACACACACAAGTTTTTTATATTCTGTGCTTTTATATATGTATTCCTTTTATATGTTGCTTCTATATATACATGTATATATATGTATTTGTTATTTGTGTCTGTGTTTGCCCCTCCACACTGATGTTGGTGTGTTTACATCCCCATCACTTAGCAGTTCGGCAAAAAGAGACCGATAGTATAAGTACTAAGCTTACAAAGAATAAGTCCTGGGGTCGATTTGTTCGACTAAAGGCGGTGCTCCAGCATGGCCACAGTCAAATGATTGAAACAAGTAAAAGTGAATAATATATACATATCAGGCTGAGTAAAAAGTAAGCAATGTTTTGAAGCATGAAATTTTATTCATCAAAGTAAGTACCATTAGAATCAACACATTTTTGCCAATGAGTTACATGTTTGTTTATTCTGGTAACATAAAATTCCGGAGTTCTGGAGCTGACGAACTCTTTGGACATACTTTGATTTTTGAACTCCTTCTCTCGTAGGAAACCATCAAGGTGCTTAGAAAAGTGGTAGTCAGCAGGAGAAAGGTCTGGGGAATAAGCTGGGTGGGGAAGAACCTCGTAGCCCAGTTGCCTCAACTTCTGGAGTGTCATTAGTGAAACATGTGATTGAGCATTGTCATGAAAAATGATAGGCCCTCTTCTGTTGACCAGTCTGAGACAGAGGAGTAGCAGTTTTTCATTCATTTTTGCAATTTCATGGCAATATGTTCCTGCAGTAATGGTTTTTTCCAGGTTTTAAGAAGTTATAGTGGATGAGTCCAGCAGTACACCACAAAACAGTTACCGTAACCTTCTTTTTGAAGAGCTCGGGTTTAGGGAAAGTTTTCAGTGCTTCATTTTGGTCCAACCATTTCAAAGAACATCTTTTTTATTATTGTATAGAATCCACTTTTCATCGCAAGTTACAATATGGTTGAGAAATGGATCGGTCTGGTTGTGGAGAAGAATTGATGAGCAAATGTCATATCTGCACATTTTCTGATTTTTATTCAAATCGAGTGGTACCCATTTGTTGAGCTTTTTTGATTTTCCAATTGCATGTAAATGGTTGCAGGCAGTTTTCTGGCTAACTTGAAGTTCTTTTGTCAGTTCTCGAGTGGTTTTACATGGATCTTTCTCAATGACAGGTCTCCACTGCGAAATCATTTAAGCCTTTTTCGAGCTGACCACTCACTGGTCATTTCCTCACCAAACATTTCATTGATATCGCGAGCAGTTTCAGCTGCTTTATGTTCTTTTTTGAAGTTGAATAACAAAATTGCTCGAATATAGTGCTTTGATATTTCCATTTCAGATGATTGTAACAATGGTGAAAAAAAATATCAATGTTAATTTATTGATGCATTTGGGCAAGTCTGTGTATTATCAGACAATTGCAAAAAAAGGTTTTTAAAAAATTCAAAACTCTGCAAAAATCTGGTACAAATTCTTCATCATTCAAAACATTGCTTACTTTTTACTCAACCTGATGCACACACACACAAACATATATATATCACTATCGTCATCATTTCATGTCCTCCTTCCATGCTTGCATTGGTTGAATGAAATTTGTTGTTAGATTTTCTACAGTTTGATGTCCTTACTGTTACCAACCCTTACCTTGATTCCAAGCAAAGGTAAATATTTCCTCATGGCCAGACATGTTCTTCATGGAAGATTGTAAACAAAGGACAACACTAACATGATATGGCAGTGGTGAGATACAATACACACACACACACACACATATATGCATACTGTATGCACACACACACACATATACATACTGTATGCACACACACACACACACACACACACACACACACACACACACACACACACACACATGCATACTGTATGCAGACATACACACACACATGCATACTGCATACAGACACACAAACACACACACACACACATACACACACACACACACACACACACACACACACACACAGAGTAACACCTCAATTTATGAGTTAATTTGTTCCCAGAGAATGCTCATAAAGTGAAAACTCATGAACAGAAAATAAAACTCGTAAAAACTCATAAACCCGGGTTCTTGTAAAGCAGATCCTCGTAAAGTGAGGTTTACTGTACATATATACACATACATACATACACACACACACACACATATATATATATATATATATATATATATATATATATATATATATATATGTATATATATACCAGAGTAAGCACATAAATGTGCAACAAGGTGGAAAAAAGAGTACTCAAATACCAGAGGTAGAGTAATATGCTTTATTTAAAAGCAGCAGAAATATAACAAAAAAAACTGTTACTCGGAGTTTCACGTTCCCATTCATCGGACAGTTTTGTTAGAAAATTTTCTAACAAAACTGTCCGATGAACGGGAACGTGAAACTCCGAGCAACAGCTTTTTTGTTATATTTCTGCTGCTTGACTGTGTGGTAAGTAGCTTGCTTACCAACCACATGGTTCTGGGTTCAGTCCCACTGCGTGGCACCTTGGGCAAGTGTCTTCTACTATAGCCTCGGGTCGACCAAAGCCTTGTGAGTGGATTTGGTAGATGGAAACTGAAAGAAGCCCGTCATATATATATATATATATATATATATATATATATATATATGTGTGTTTGTGTGCCTGTGTTTGTCCCTCCAACACCGCTTGACAACCGATGGTGGTGTGTTTATGTCCCCGTAACTTAGCGGTTCGGCAAAAAGAGACCGGTAGAATAAGTACTAGGCTTACAAAGTCCTGGGGTCGATTTTCTCGACTAAAGGCGGTGCTCCAGCATGGCTGCAGTCAAATGACTGAAACAAGTAAAAGAGTAAAAAGAGTAGAGAGAGAGTATATATATATATAAATATATATAAAGTGTAGTATATTGCCACTTAAGTGTGGCTGACCCCTAGGGGTGGATGTTACTGTTGCTTTTAGCCCCAGGAGGACATCTCCTCCAGCTGGCTTATCGACACACGACTGTGTCCTGTTTGCCAAGGGAAGTTATCCCTCTCACCTCGATCAGCAGCACGAACGTATCCGGATTTCAGGGTTATTTCCCTTCGTCGGCGTTCGACAGCTGATGACCTTGGTGAGAGAGACAAAAACCTGGCAAACCTTATATCTTCTTTTCCAGTGAAATTCTCACAAGGTCATCAGCTGTCGAACGCCGACGAAGGGAAATAACCCTGAAATCCGGATACGTTCGTGCTGCTGATCGAGGTGAGAGGGATAACTTCCCTTGGCAAACAGGACACAGTCGTGTGTCGATAAGCCAGCTGGAGGAGATGTCCTCCTGGGGCTAAAAGCAACAGTAACATCCACCCCTAGGGGTCAGCCACACTTAAGTGGCAATATACTACACTTTATCGTGCAGTTACTGTTAATACTTCATTTAGAGAATTAACATTGCTTGTTTTCACCTTTTCAATATCAGTGAAGAATTTCACTGGAAAAGAAGATATAAGGTTTGCCAGGTTTTTGTCTCTCTCACCAAGGTCATCAGCTGTCGAACGCCGACGAAGGGAAATAACCCTGAAATTCGGATACGTTCGTGCTGCTGATCGAGGTGAGAGGGATAACTTCCCTTGGCAAACAGGACACAGTCGTGTGTCGATAAGCCAGCTGGAGGAGATGTCCTCCTGGGGCTAAAAGCAACAGTAACATCCACCCCTAGGGGTCAGCCACACTTAAGTGGCAATATACTACACTTTATCGTGCAGTTACTGTTAATACTTCATTTAGAGAATTAACATTGCTTGTTTTCACCTTTTCAATATCAGTGAAGAATTTCACTGGAAAAGAAGATATAAGGTTTGCCAGGTTTTTGTCTCTCTCACCAAGGTCATCAGCTGTCGAACGCCGACGAAGGGAAATAACCCTGAAATCCGGATACGTTCGTGCTGCTGATCGAGGTGAGAGGGATAACTTCCCTTGGCAAACAGGACACAGTCGTGTGTCGATAAGCCAGCTGGAGGAGATGTCCTCCTGGGGCTAAAAGCAACAGTAACATCCACCCCTAGGGGTCAGCCACACTTAAGTGGCAATATACTACACTTTATCGTGCAGTTACTGTTAATACTTCATTTAGAGAATTAACATTAAATATATATATATATACACATACACACACACAAAATTTTGTGAACGTTTAATACATTATGGGTGCACCATTAAATAGGAAATACCAAAGAGATATAAACTTATTTAACATCATCAATGCTGACAGTCATTTATAATTTCTCCCCTCACAGTCAGAGAATGCAAGCGTCAGTTAGAGTTAAATGCTTGTTCATCATGTCTAAGCTTGGTCATTCATCATTCATAGTGAAATCAATAGTGAAACCAATGCTGTAGATGTAGTTAGTGTCATGTGGTTTTAGGAATTAAGACACACAAATTTCTCTCTTTAACAAGGACAGTGTGTGAGAGTTTATTTAGCAGTGGAAAATTTAGCTGTTTCTTTTATCTTCACTTGTTCCAGTCATGAGACTGTAGCCATGCTGGGGTACCCCCTTGAAGAATTTTTAGCCAAATATATTGACCTCAGTACTTATTTTTTGTTAAACCTGGTACTTATTTTATTGGTCCCATTTTGCAGAGTCACTAAGCTATGGGAATGTAAACAAACCAACACAGGTTGTCAAGCGGTAGTGGGGGGACAAACACAAACAAACATGCAGAGTTCCCATCTACTAAATCCACTCACAATGCTTTGGTCAACCCAAGGCTATAGTAGAAGACATTTGCCCAAGATGCCATGCAGTGAGACTGAACCTGGAACCATGTGGTTGGGAAGCAACCTTCTTATGACACAGCCATGCCTGCGCCTATGTTTATATATATACTGAATAGATCAAGAAATTCAGTAGAAACTCCCATAATTTTTCTCACCTGGGTTGTGTGTACTTCCATTTTGTTCGTTGAAGGATGAGATTAATTGGCATGTTAATTAGAACGTCACAGGAAAAGTTAGTTTAGAAGAGCACGTAAACAACCAGAGATAATGAGGAAGATTAACACCATCCCAATTGGTTTATGTAGAGTACCAACTTACTATTACGCCAGCTCTGGTCTCATTATATATTTAATTAATTATAATAATTAGTAAGTTTAAGCACTACTACTACTGATGATGATGATGATGATGATGATGATGATTTCAAATTTTGGCAGATGGTTAGCAATTTCAGTACAGCGGGTAAGTCAATTACATCAACCCCAGTGCTTAACTGGTACTTATTTTATCAACCCCAAAAGCATGAAAAGCAAAAGTCAACCTCAGCAGAATTTGAACTCAGATCGTGAAGAGGGACAAAATACTGCTAAGCACTTTGCCTGACATGGTAATAATTTTACCAGCTCGCTACCTTAACTACTGCTACTACTACTGCTACTACTACTACTACTACTACTAATAATAATAATAATAACAACAAGAGCATTCAGAGAACGCAAACCTCTGCCAAGGCAACACCAACATCCTCTCAATGACTAGCTGGAGATGATTTTTAAAATGAGAATATCTGAAATAAACTCAACTGCTCTCACAAGCGAGAATACTAAAAATGAATCTGACCACTCTCAAAAATTAAGTAAAAAAAACCAGCAAAAATAATCCAGAACCCTTGTCCGGTACTGGATTGATCCCAAAATTTAATCGGTCCATGCCAGTCACAAGCCCAAACATCCCTGAAAGTTTCATCTGAATCTATCCAGCGGTTCTTGAGATATCTTGTCCATGAACAAACAAAAGTGATTGAAAACAATACCTCTACCTTCGCTAAGGCAGAGGTAATAATAATAATAATAATAATAATAATAATAATAATAATAATAATAAACTGAGCAAATATAAAGATCTTGAAATAGAAATTAGCAAAATGTGGAATCTGAAGACTAAAACAATACCTATTGTCATAGGTGCCCTGGTAATGACAGCGAAACGGGCTGATTGCTACCTAGCTCAGATACCAGGAAACACCAAAATGGCTGAAGTTCAAAAGATAGTGCTCATGGGAACTGCTCATATCCTACGTAAAATACTGTCTATGTGATCTCAAATTTTAAAACAAACACATAATTTTCTTATGGTTTCTTAAACATTCTCTAGAACAACACTATGTACAAATCCAAATATATGGTACCCTAGGAATAACACCTACATAAACTTGTAACTTGTTGTCTCTTGAGGCATCTGGGTGAGACTTGGATCCAACTTGTACAAATACAATGCAAAAGTCAAACATATAATAATAATAATAATAAATAATCCTTTCTACTTAAGGCACAAGGCCTGAAATTTGTGGGGAGGAGGAACTAGATGATCACATCAATCCCAGAGTTTTATTGGTACTTAATTTCTTGACCCCAAAAGGATGGAAGGCAAAGTTGGCCTCAGCAGAATTTGAACTCAGAATGCAAAGATAAACAAAATGCCACTAAGCATTTTGTCCAGCATGCTAACAATTCTGCCAGCTTGTCGCCTTAATAATAATAATAATAACAATAATAATAATAATAATAATAATAATAATAATAATAATAATAATAATAATAATAATAATAATCCTTTCTACTATAGGGACAAGGCTTAAAATTTGGGAGAGGGGGATAATCGATTACATTGATCCCAATGTTTCACTGGTACTTAATTTATCAAGCCCTAAAGGATGAAAGGCAAAGCTGACCTCTGTGGAATTTGAACTCAGAACATAGCAACAGGCAAAATACCACTAAGCATTTGGAGCCGGCGTACTGGTGATTCTGCCAGCTTGCTACCTTAGTGGTAACAATAATAATAATTTCTTTATTGACCACAAAGAGTTGACATCAAGAAAAACATTATGGATGGAATAACTGTGTCTAATTTATGCACATGCATTTCGAGTGAATAAATGTAATTTAAGACGATGGACGAAGGACAAAGACTACTCACTTTTGCATCTCCACTATGCATAGCTTGTTCTCTATGTTTTGGTCACTCTTAGCCCTATATTCTCCACAACTTTCGTAGGCAGTGCCAGCATGGGAAGCCCCTCAGTCTTATCATTAAATGGTGTGAAACTGAGTAATACCATCTGGTTGATAATTGATGAAGAATTAGGGACCTTCTGTGTCTGTCTTCTGTCTGTTCATGTACTCAACATATGTTATACATCTTTTATTTGTTGTTTGTGTATTTACAATACATTTTTCATTTATTAAGTGGTGGAATGCAATGCACCCTGACTTTTATTAACACTAAGTTATATATATATATATATATATATATATATATATATATATGTGTGTGTGTGTTAATTCTCTAAATCAAAGATCAGTGGCTATCGAACGCCGACAAAGGGAAATAACCCTGAAACCCGGGTCTGTTCGTGCTACAGATCATGATGGGAGGGATAACTTCCCTTGGCAAACAGGACACAGTAGTGTGTCGATAAGCCAGCTGGAGGAGATGTCCTCCTGGGGCTAAAAGCAACAGTAACATCCACCCCTAGGGGTCAGCCACACTTAAGTGGCAATATACCTTGTGAGTGGATTTAGTAGACGAAACTGAAAGAAGCCTGTTGTATATATGCATGTGTTTATGTCCCCATAACTTAACGGTTTGGCAAAAGAGACTGATGGAATAAGTACCAGGCTTTTAAAAATCAAAAAAAAAGAAAGTATTGGGATCAATTCGACTAAAAATTCTTCAAGGTGGTGCCCCAGCATGGCTGCAGTCAAATGACTGAAACAAGTAAAAGAATAAAAGAATAAAAGAATACACACACACACACACGCACGCACACACACACACACACACACGCACACACACATACACTTACATATATTTAATACATATATATAATACATACATAAACATAAACACACACATTTTTTTTTAGAATTTTATTGACAGTGACTTTAAAGTTTCAGTCTGCTAAGCCTTCATTGTACTGCAATGCACTGAAGTTAGTCATGGCTTTAAATTGTCATTGTTGAGATAAAACTTTCCTTGGGTGTGTGGGTTGTGGTGGAGAGGTGCATTAAAGAAATTTTTATTGATTAAATTCATACATGTAGAATTTTGTAAGTAGGTGGGTACACTCAGGTCATGGGATTGTTTTTTAGTGTGTCACAAAACAAATGTAGGTAGTTTTAATTATTTTTGTTAGTTTTTTTTAAAATTTAATCCTTTACTTTGACAATATAAATGTCAAAGCTCTAAGTTTAGTGCAGTATTTAAAAACTTAGTAACTGGGTGTGTCAGCTTCCATTTTTATGGAATTTTTTAAGGGATCACAAAAGAATGTAAGTAGGTGGTGTTTTATTTATGGCCAGCAGGAATGGACACAGCAGGTGCTCTGACTTCCTCCATATGCTGGAATTTATCCAACAACTGATGAACAGGGAGTTTAGGCTTAGTTCAGATGGCTAGGTGAAGCTGCTGGAGACTGCAGTTAAGCCCTGGCTGGAGAAGGTTACTGCTAGAAGGCAGTCATGCGTGACAGCAGGATTCAGCCCTCTTGCCATACCTCCAGAAAGAGTTACAAGTGGTTGTCAGAGGATTTCAATAACTTCATCAGCCCCCAACTTTCTTGCCTCCAAATTCCTCTGATTTTAATCCTATGGATTACTATGTGTAAGGTTGCAGTTGAGAAAGGCACCAAACACTCTGCCTGCTACACCAAGGCTGAGCTTGTGGCCAAAATCAGGGATGTGTTTTGAAGATTTGGAGGGCCAGGAATGTTAGTGTCGAGTAATTTGATATTCATGGGAAGGGACTAAAATGGAAGGAAAAAACAATTGAAAATATGAAGAACATGGTTGGTACTGTTGAAGTGACTCAAACAGGGAAGTGACTCAAACAGAAAGGACAAGGTCCAGGTACTTAGAAATAAATTCAATAGGGCAGCTGCATGTTGAGACAATGGAGCAGCCAGGGTTGTTGGATTTATGGATCTTGGGGGGAAACAGATGGTAGAGAGGAGAGTTTAGATAAAAAAAAAATTTTTTAAATTGGTGGCAGTGTAGAAGAGGACAGACAAGATCGTGATGGTTGAAGACATGCTGGTAAGACAGGCTGGGTTGGAGGGCAGGAGGCTATATAATTCAGGGTTGCAAAGATGTTAGAATGCTTCCTCTACATAGAGGAAGAGTTCTGGGTCGAGATTTTGGCCCAGGTGATGTTATTGAAATCAAAGAAGTTGATGGCGCTGTTGCATGCATTTACAAACAAGTCTAAGCTGCTGAACCGACTTGGTTGCAGCATCCAGTTGGATGGATGATGACCCAGCTCTAGAGACAATCCCAGTTGTTGTGACGCAGTGTGGAGCCATAGAAGACACAATTTTGTATGACACAGGAACTGTCCAATGTCTGTACGGGACTGGAATTCATCACAGTGAGGGGAAACAAGGTGGAAGACCTTAACAAGGAACAAATGTTCAGAGCTTCAGAAAGCAGGTCAGGTGGTACAGTGATCACAGTATGTGGTGGGTGTAGGGGGGAATATATGAGGGGTTGAAGAGGAAGGGTTGGGATGGAAGGGTGAGGTAAATACAGGCTTTTGGTCTGTGTATGAAAGTTGAAGAGTTGGTGATTGAAGCGTGGCAAGAAGAAGAGAATAGATTGGGTGAAAGATGGAATGCAAAGAGAGAAGAGGAAAAGGTGAGCCTGCAGAAGTTAGTGATCTAGAGAGTGGATACGGAAGAGAGTGGAATGGATGATAGCACAGATGAGGAGGTAAGAAGTACAGGTAAGGATGGGTTCAGTGAGGGGAGGAGAATATAGAGTAGGGCAGAACTTCAAGCAGAAGCCTCGGGGGAGGAGATGTGGGAGCATGGTGGTGGAGACAACAGCTTAGAAAAGCAATGTGGCTAGAGTAGTGAGATTTTTGGAAAAGCAGATGTGAGAGGTGTACAGAGAGATGAAAGCAAAGAGGAGGAAAGTTGGAAAGTAAATAAGTGGGTAGAGTGAAGACACTTGAGGAAGGAACGCAGTGTATACCTATATAGGTGTAAGGAGATTTATCCATTCATATGTCTGTGTGTGTATCTATGTATACAAATGTATATGTATGCGTATGTATCTGTTTTCTCCCAACCATTTCTTTTTATTACTCTTGTTTATCAATATAAAGACCCCTGTTAAATATTTAGAAACAACATTTTTAGTTATAACCCTTTATGAGGTCAAACAAGATCATGCAGCCCTTTCTCTCCCCTTGTTTTAGTCTTTCTCTCTCCATTTACTTCCTTATACTTTTCCTTCTACTTCCCTCCCTGATCCAGGTCCTTTAACAAGTTCCTCATTATAAACTTGATACTAACTTAAACTGTTCACTCTCTGACTGAATTTGGGTCAATCGAGTCATATTACACTATGTACTTGTTCTTGAGAAGTTCTAATTGTTACATCGGACAGTTTCTGTGTCATTCACCTGATGAAAACGTTTTTTTGTTTTTACTTGATGTAACACTTCCATTCATCAAAAAAAAAAACACGTCTGAAACAGCTGTAAATTAACCACAATTAATCTGTTGTTATTATTTATTCTAACCCGGAAACTGCAATTCGTTTTAATCAGGTGTCTACACATAGCAGTACAATAGGTGCAGTGAGTTACCCAGCTGTGACCTTGATGAATTGTTGTGTATTCAGTCAGCCAGTGTGAATGTATGCATAACTGGAGGAACAAATCTTTGTTTACTTTAGTAAGAACATATTTGTCAATACACTTTGTTTGTACAGTCGTGCTATCACCGACCCTACCTTGGTGCTTTCACTATTCAAATACCTTAAAAATGTTATATGACAAAGATACACATACACACACACACACATATATGATCAACCCCAGTACACAACTGGTACTTAATTTATCAACCCCAAAAGGATGAAAAGCTGTTGTGTCGACGCCCCCAGGCGAAGAAGTAGGATCTCCCAAGACATATAAATAGAGGTACTCTGGCCGTGGTAGGTGTGTTGAGTAGCAGTCGAATAGCTGTTGAGTAGCAGTTGTGTAGCGGTTGAGTAGAGATCATCCAAAGGTGCTAGATAGCAGTAGCATGAGACATAACAAAAGCAAAGTTGATCTCGGCAGAATTTGAACTCAGAACATAAAGACAGATGAAATACCGCAAAGCATACACACATAGATATACATACAACAGGCTTTCACAGTTTTTGACAACAAAATTCACTTACAAGGCCCAGGGCTATAGTAGAAGACAGTTGCCCAAGATGTTATGCAATGTGACTGAACTTGAAACCATGTAGTTGGGAGGCAAACTTTCCCAATCAATGAGTCATGCTGCACTTATATATATATATATATATATATATATGTATATATATATATATATATATATTGGGTTGGCAAGAAAGTAATTTTGTCTTTTGTAAATAGGTCGAGTTACAATTTTTTTGAATGACTTTTGTAAATGTTAAGATTTTTTCTTTCCAACATTTGCTAGCCGTTACTTTTAGTTTACTTTAGAAGTAAATTGCATGCAATTTTGTTTACAAGTATCAATTTTAACAGGGAGTACAAAAACGAACATTTGTGTCATATTTTGCTTTTTCTTATTTCTGTAAAGGCAAGAAAGCTGCTGAGGTTCACAAAGAGATATATGAAGTTTATGGTCTTGATTGCACATGTCAGAAATAGTTTTAGAAATTCCATTCTGGAGTTTTTTCACTCAAAGATCACTAATGTTCTGGTTGACCTACTGAAGTTGATGATGACCAAATCAAATTCATAATTGAATCTGATTGTCATATAACTGTGCGAGAGAGAGAGAGAGAGAGAGGTTACATGTATCACACACAACAATTGAAAATCACTTAAAATGTCTTGGCCTCATTAAGAAGCTCAATATTTGGGTTCCACATAAATTGAAAGAAATTCACTTAATACAATGCATCAATATTTGTGATATGCATCTCAAATGCAATGAAATCAACCTATTTTTGAAACGGATTATTACCGGTGATGAAAAATGGATTGTCTACAATAACATCAATTGGAAACGATCATGATCCAAGTGTAATGAACCAGCAGAAACCACATTGAAAGCTGAATTGCATCAAAAAAAGGTCAAGCTGTCAATTTGGTGGGATTACAAAGGTGTTGTGAATTTTGAGCTGCTTCCAAGGGACCAAACAAACAATACAGGTGTTTACTGTCAACAACTAATGAAACTGGAGGAAGTAATCAAAGAAAAATGGCCAAAATTGGCAACTGCAAAGGAACCATGTTCCACCACAATGCTATATCACACATGTCTTTGCTAACTTGTGAAAAATTACTGGAGCTTAGATGGAGAGTGATGTCACATCCACCATATAGCCCTGACCTTGCACCATCAGATTACCATTTATTTTGAAGTTTGCAAAATTCTTTGAATGGTAAAACTTTCAATAATGATGATGACCTTAAATTCCACTTGCATCAGTTTTTGGCTGATAAGGACCAGAAGTTCTATGAGCGTGGAATGATGAAGTTGCCAGAAACATGCTAAACAGTCATCGAACAAAATGGAAAATATATAATTTATTAAAGTTCATTCTTTGTATGAAAAAAAAATGACTTTTATATCACACTAAAAAACCGAAATTACTTTCTTGCTAACCCAATATATCAATATATATACAAATAAAATGTGAGTATATGCATATATACGTACATGTATGTACATACCTACATCTACATGTATATATAGATGCATATCTGGGTACAGGACGTCACAAAAAAACGTGGACAAAATGAAAAACAGAACATAAACAGAGCACAGAAAACAAACAGGCCACAGAGAATATTTCCTTCATCAGCTGCCCCTATTCTAAACTAAGCATTTATATATATATATATATAGGGTGTGGTGAATAAACTGTTGTCTAAATTACCTAAAAATGAAAATAACACTGACATCTCATTTTAACAGGTATATTTACGAAAATTGCATAAAAATATCTTGAAATACTGAAGAGTAAATTTATGCAATAAAATCGCCATTTGCTTCAACCACGGCCTCCAGAGGACTTCAGAATCTTCTGTAACTCTTTTGGATGGTCTTTTTGTTTAAGTTGATGAATGCTGCCATAATCCTTGCCTTCAGTTCATCTTTGGTGCCACAAGGAGTTTTGTTGGTCTCTTGCTCAACTGTGCCCCACACATAATAATCAAGGAGGTTGCAGTCTGGGGAGGTAGGTGGCCAGATGCTAGGGGTGATGTGGTCACAGAAATTATCTGATAGCCATGACTGGGTTCTCCTGCTTGTGCGGCATGGTGCAGAGTCCTGTTGCCAGAAATAGAGTCTTCCAGCAGCCACCCTCTTGACCCAGGGCAGCACTATCTCTTCCAGGCACTTGATGTAGGCTTCCATGTTGAGTCTGAGGCTATGTGGGAAGATGAAAGGAGGCATAACATCGCCATCACTAGTGATCACACCAAACACCATGATGTTGACAGGATGTTCGATTTTTATCATTCTTGGTACATATCCTCAGATCGACACTGAAACACTCTGAAATGTTCGGATTGGAGCTACCAGTGCAAATGCCAAGCAGTACAGCATGTTGTTTCCAAATTTCTGGCAGAGAGAATTGCATTATGGTGCTGTTTTTCTCACAGACGGTGCTCAACTGACCCTGTAATACTGTATAGTAGACAAAATCAAAAACAATGTGCATGCATGAAATTAAAAATATATAATGATAACAGTTTACTCATCACACCCTGTATGTGTGTGTATGTATGTATGTATGTGTATGTATATATATATATATATATATATATATATATATATATATACTACACTCTCTGAGTGGTTGGCGTTAGGAAGGGCATCCAGCTGTAGAAACTCTGCCAAATTTAGGCTGGAGCCTGGTGTTGCCATCCGGTTTCACCAGTCCTCAGTCAAATCGTCCAACCCATGCTAGCATGGAAAGCGGACGTTAAACGATGATGATGATGATGATGATATATATATATATACATTTATATGTAATTTCCAAATGATATCTCTCTAACACCTTTAGAGCTCCCCTTCCCTCCCGTGTTCTCAAGTTGGCTACATATTTCTTGTACTATCTCTTAAATTAACCCTTGCCTTATTTTTCTCCCTCCATGCTTCATGTTGGCTAAATATTTTTCGTACTATCTCTGAATCCTTCCACTCATTACGGCTTCTTGTGCTATTCTCAGTTACTCTCACTGCTTTTTTCAGCCCAGGGCGAAAGTGCCCATCCATTATGTCCACTTCCAATCATAGCATATACATATGAAATACCTTTCTCACACGCCCCTCACTGATTTTCATGCAACTCATTCCAGCACTGATAGCTCTTCGGCACCCAGTTATGCACTGCTAAGCTAAGCTATTCCCTCGTTTTTTTCAATCTTTTCACCCACTCATTCATTATTAATATGCATTATTTACTAATATCTACTTTCATAAGCTAAATATTTAAATTGACTCTTCCATATATAACTTCCTAATCTCTCTCTCTCTCTCTCTCTCTCTCTCTTAGCCTTAGTTTTCTCCTTAATTCTTCATGTAATTTCCAAATGAAATCTCTCTAACACCTTTGGCTCGCCTTCCCTCGTGTGTTCTTAAGTTGGCTGCATATTTTTTGTACTACCTCTTAAACTAGCCTTGCTTGTTCACGGTGCACCTGCCCAGTCCCACCCCCACCACCAATATCGGATATCTCTCTTCTCCCACTGGAAACCCCCACCCTCCCTCACTGGTGGTATCCTCTATCATGCCTGCAATTTTGCCTCCCTCCTCTCCCTCTCTCTCAGGAGAAATGCAACTAGTTTAGCTGCGCACCTACTTAATCTAACATTGGCATATTGATATTCATATTTACTTTTATCTATTTTTATTAATTTTATTTATTTATTTACTTATATCTGCAGCACAAGTAATGCTTAAATTTACGATGTCCATAATGCTTATACTTACAATGCTGCTAGCATCTACTCCTACCCCCTGGTAGGGGCAACAATCTTAACATGCTTGAATTTTTGAATGATGACAGGTCAAAAGTGAGAACAGGTGTAGCATGTCTTTCAAACGAACATGAAAACCTCTTTCTTCTTGTTTGCAGGCACTGAATAACACCACCCCTGCCCATGCCTCCTCCCACATTGCTTTCTCAGTTTTTAGAGTTGGCACTGTCAATGTAGGCACATTGAAAGGTAGAGATGCTTGAACGGAGATGTATGCTGCATACAAGAGATAAGGTGGAGAAGAGCTTCAGGTAGGGTCCCCACAGGCAAGGTACATAGGTATAATATCTTCTGGGAAGGTAACAGTGATGGAGTAGGGGGTGTAGGCATACTCCTTACAGGGAAATGGGTGGATAAGGTCATAATGGTAGTCAGGGTATGCGATAGAGTGCTTAAGCTCAGGCTAGTCCTGCAGAACAGTACAGTTACAATTATCTCTGCCTATGCCCCACAAGCTGGCCTATCAAACAATCAGAAGGACCACTTTTATGATACCCTTCTACAGGCTACCTCAAAGATGAGTGGCAATGACCTCATCTTTGTTGTTGGAGATTTTAATGAGCATGTTGGATGGCAATCCGGTATCTTCCATGGTGTTCACAGGTGCCATGGAATTGGTTCCCAAAACAAAGAGGGAACTAGGCTACTGGAGTTCTGTGATGCAAGCAACCTATTAATCTGCAACACTAACTTCAGGAAGCCAGACAACCACCTGATAACCTATCAATCAGGCGACTCTGCTAGCCAGATTGATTTCTGTGTTATTGAACCAAGGGTTCTGTTTAAAGTGACTTTAAATAGAACCCTTGATTCAATAACACTGTATAAACTCTGTATTTGGAATGACCAACTTCGAAGACTGTTGGATTTTACTCATAGGGTATTGGAATCTTAATAATGGATTTACAAATGCAATGACCAATCTTAAAAACTGTTGGATTTTACTCACAAGGTATTGGAATCTTATATGTATACCATTCTGCCTAAACAATGGATTTACAAATACAATATCCCTGCATTCACTCTCTATTTCCTATCTTATCTAAATTAACTATAGCTTAACCATCCTTTCACACCGTCTCCGATGAAGGGATATAATAAATATCCTGGAAACAGCTGTAAGACCTTCTATTTAAAAATGTTCTATATATATATATATATATATATATATATATATATATATATATATGTCAGTAAATGGTGGGGTTTCCTATATATATATATATATATATATGTTTGTGTGTATGTATATATGTGTGTGGGTATGAGTGTATATACATGTGCATGTATAAATGTCCAATCCCACACACCTCCCACATTCAACTGTCCTCCCTCCACCTACACCTGCATACCACCTACCTCAGTACCCTCACCACACATACACCACTATACAAACACACATATACACTGTTCAACTCATTATTCAATTCACACACCCACAAACACCTTCCCACTCTACACACACTTCTCAGCACCCACACCACACCACACACCATTACCCACACACCCACACACAATCTTCAATAGCATCATCACACATACCACTATACGAGCAGCCCCACACACTGTTTAACTCAGTACACATACCACACACCATCATGCACAATCCCACACTCACACAAGTGCATAATACCTGAATACAAACAATATATACACAAATACACACACACATAGACCCAGATAACTTCCACCCACAAACATACATTATACACATGCACACCATTTGGTCACAGACATACACACACAAACATACACCGTACATATATACACATGTCCATACATATACTCACACATATACACAAGTCCATATGCACATACGCGCACACTCACCCACACATACATACTCACTCACCCCCATTCTCACATACACACATACGCTTGCGCACCATAGCTTGTTGGGGTCACTGTTACCATTATTATTATTATTATTATTATTATTATTATTATTATCTCTCTTTCATTCAGCCTCTCTTTTTTCCAGTCATCTCACCGTGTTGGACCGTTGGACTCTGCACATGTTTTTCTCTCCTGTTTTTTTCATTCTTCCTCCATTTTTTCCCTCTTAATCCTTTCTGTCAAAGAGCGTAGGCTCAAAACATAAAACAATATTCCATTTTTCCCAGAGTGTTAAACTTAATACACCTGTTTGTTGTTCCTATACTTGTCTTTGTCTTTTGTTTTCTGTAAATTATACATACACAGGATTGCCCAAAAATCACCTGACAGTAAGTCAAAACCATTTAATTCTAAGATTTATTTTAACAACTGAATGAATTTTAAAAAAGCATCTAAATAAACGGTGATTTTAGCTCACAGCATTCAATTATTAAACATTCATAATTGAAATGAATAAATAAAACTGAATATTAAGTATTTATGGAATTTTGATTTACTGTCAGGTGACTTTTAGCCAACCCTGTATGTGTGTGTGTGTGTGTGTGTGAGTGTGTGTGCGAATGTGTGTATATATATATATATATATATGTATGTATATGTCTTTGTGTCTGTGTTTGTCCCCCATCACCACTTGACAACCAGTGTTTGTGTGTTTATGTCCATGTAACTTAGCAGTTCAGCAAAACAGAGTGATAGAATAAGTACTAGACTTAAAGAAAAAAAAAAGTCCTAGGATCGATCTGTTTGACTTAAAAACCCTTCAAGGTGGTGCTCCAGCATGGCCCCAACAAAATGACTGAAACAAGTAAAAGACAAAAGATATGGTGAGTAGGAGTTCTTCATCCTATTGACATCAAGACAACTTGTGAACAAAACAAATTACTGTCATATTTGCTGTAGAAAGTTTTTAAGATTGTCTGTTTTTAAGTTAAAAATATAAAAAAAAAAAAAACAAAAGACAAGGAAAGAAAAGTATTGCTTATCTGGCTTTATTAATCATGCTCAAATATCACAAGTTTATGAATAATGCTTCTGCTGAAAAAGGTCAGTCATTCACAGGGATTGTCTAAAGCAGTGGTTCTCAACCAGGGTCCAGATGACCTTTGGGGGCTCCATATAAGATTTTGTTGTTTAAAATTATTTGAAATATTTTAACAATTCTTTAAAGAATCCCTTCATTCATGAATGACTATGGGATTGCACCTGTAGTAACGCCTGCGCATGCATAGAATTAATAAAGCAAGCGTTTCCCGCTCAATTCATTCTCTTTCACGCTGGCCAGCGATTGAGCATGGACGTGTGTTTAAAGCTGTCTCTACATCTTTCGGTCTTATACTCGACAGCTCGTTATTCTCACCTCTAAAGATGTGTAACTAAAGATATGTATGTTTTACCAAGTAAATAAATGTTGTTTAAGTTGTTTAGTCTGGAGTTCAGCGTTCCGTCAATTTCTTCAATTTTATAGTAGAAAGTCAGGTATACAATCTAAAGATGTATAACCCACTTTCTACTAAACATCTATCTGGGGAAGAGTGTTGTGATCTCAGTCACTTTCATGCCATGGAAACTGGCTTAACCCTTTAGCATTCAGATTACTGAGCCAAATGTAAAGGGTCAAGACCCCCTTCAGTCATGAATGACCATGGGAATGCACCTAGAGAGGTCCCCTCTGAAGCATATGTCTGGATATATTGTTTATAGAAGACTAGCAGTCACCCATTCATACTGGTCTCCCCTCTACATGCCACCAATGTTATTCAAGGAAAGGGCAAAGATAGATACAGCTTAGTGTCAGTGATGTCACAACTCATTTCTACAGCTGAGTGAACTGGAGAAAATGTGAAATAAAGTGTCTTGCTCAAGGACACAACACACAGCCCAGTCCGGGAACTGAACTTACTACCTCATGATTGTGAACCCAACGCTCTAACCACTGAGCCATGCACTTTCATAACAATTTTTGAGACAATTCTTAATAATATTTAAATATCTTTTATCTTTTACCTGTTTCAGTCATTAGACTGTGACCATGCTGGGGCACCACCTTGAAGAATTTTTAGTCACATGAATCAAACCCAGTACTCTTTTAACTCTGGTACTTATTCTATTGATCTCTTTTGCCAAACCTCTAAGTTACAGGACATAAACACACCAACACCAGTTGTCAAGCAGTGGTAGGGGACCTCCCAACTACGTGTGTGTGTGTGTGTGTTTGTATAGGTGTGTGCATGTGCTATGAAAGTGCATGGCTTAATGGTTAAGGTATTCAGCTCATGATCACATGGTCACCAGTTTGACTCTTAGTGGCATGTTGTGTCCTTGGGCAAGACTCTTTATTTCACCTTGCTCCAGTTCACTCTGCTGGCAAAAATGATTAGAACCCATATTTCAAAGGGCCAAGCCTTGTCCCATTCTGTGTCATACTGGTACATAAGGGTACACATGTCTGTGGAGCGCTCAGCCACTTGCACATTAATTTCACGAGCAGGCTGTTCCATTGATCGGATCAATTGGAACTCTCATTGTCGTAATAAGTGGAGTGTGCATACTCCAACAAATGCTTATATACATTCCAAATGTGCCTATTCAATGTTACTTGTTCAGACACAGTCTACCTAGGAATACTTCATCAAATGCCTTACTAAGACAGCCAGACTTTCAGGTGGGATTTGAGTAGAGTTTAACTGCAGGTGTTGTCTTTTTTTACCCTTTAGTATTTAGACTGGCCAAAACAGACCCAAATATCACGCCTGCTTTATATTCAAAGCAGCCACATCTGACCTCTCACACCTACCCTACAATGTCATTCTAAAAATAAACAATCATATCATTTAAATCTCAAAGCCACAAGATAATGCACAAGTCATTCAAAATAATCTGAATGCTAAATGGTTAATCCCATTTTTTATTCAAATAACATATCTAGGACTAACTACAATATCCAATGTGTCCTGTATTTTTTAATAGACAATTTGTGATTTAAGGGAGATTTGGCTGTTATTCATAACAGGTCAAGCAACCTGTAGAAGTTTTCTTGTTAGTCTGTAAATGTACCATGTGTATATTTTAAAAGAAAATAGGACATGGTTTAAGGGAGATTTAGCTGCTATTTTTTGCAGGTCAAGCAACCACATAGGAGTATAGAAGCTTCCTTGTTAGTTTTTAAGTGTGTGCATATGCACATTTTAAAAGACAATGGGATATGATTTAAGGGAGATTTGGCTGCTATTTCTAACAGGCCAAGCAACCACACAGAAGATCCCTTGTTAGTTTGTAACTGTGTGCATGTGCATGAGTGTGTGCACATGCATATGTGTATGTGTGTGTGTGTGTGCGTATGTCTGTGCATTGGTATATGTGTATTTGAGAATGAATCGTGCACATGAATGCATATTTGAGAGGACATACAAACACATTTGAATGTGTGCATGAGTGTGCATGATTCTATGTGTGTGTGTGTGTGTGTGTGTGTGTGTGTGTGTGTGTGTGTGTGTGTACTTCCCAGTCCATATCTTTGCCTTCCTCCACCTCCTCCTCGTCCTCCTCCCAATGCCATTCCATGTCTGCAGATAACAAGAGATACTACAAGTCTTAGCTGGCCGCATGTGCAGTGCTTCTTCAGCTGATGGTGTTGAAAGCCTAGAATATATCAAAAAGATTCCAAAACAGATAAAACTACCCTGGACCCCCTTCCTCTCTCTCCACATCACTGACATTCTTCAGCTGCTGCTGCTGTTCTTCTTCTTCTTGTGGTTGCTGCTCTTTTATCTTTTTGCTTTTAGGTCTGCTGGTATGAGAAGAACTACAGGTCAGGGATCACTCACAGCTTTTCCCAGAAATGGAGAAAGGTTGGGCAAGGGACTTAGTGACTTCTTGTCTTAGTAAAACTGAAACGTTACTAAAAATGACCTCAAGGACAGCCCAGTATGCTATATATAGCACAGAACAAAAAACTGAATGATGGTGGTGATGATGATGGTGGTGGTGGTGGTGGTGGTGGTGATGATGATGATAATGATTTATACTCTTGGACCAGAACATTGGTTCTCAACCACTTTTTGGCCTATGGATCCTTTGATCCCTATTTTCTCTCCTGGACCTCCATAACCATTCAGTGGATATATAAAAAAAATCCCTCTGTATTTTTATAATTAAATACTATTAGGAATTATATACAAAAACTGAAAATATTTTGTATAGTGTAGAAGTATAGGCAATCTATTCTTTTATTCTTTTACTTGTTTCAATCATTTGACTCGAGCCATGCTGGAGCACCGCCTTTAGTCGAGCAAATCGCCCCCAGGACTTATTCTTTGTAAACCTAGTACTCTTTTGCCGAACCGCTAAGTTACAGGGACGTAAACACACCAGCATCGGTTGTCAAGCGATGGTGGGGGGACAAACACAGACACACAAACACAGATACACACACACGCACACACACATATATATATATATATATACGACGGGCTTCTTTCAGTTTCCGTCTACCAAATCCACTCACAAGGCTTTGGTTGGCCCGAGGCTATAGTAGAAGACACTTGCCCAAGGTGCCACGCAGTGGGACTGAACCCAGAACTATGTGGTTCATAAGCAAGCTACTTAGCACACAGCCACTCCTGCGCCTAAATTTTAACATAAAAATCTTATGTGGACCCCCAAGGGTCATGTGGACCCCCAAGGGTCATGTGGACCCCCAAGGGTCATGTGGACCCCAAGGGTCATGTGGACCCCCAAGGGTCATGTGGACCCTGGTTTAAAGTCTGTCATACCGGCCATGACGAAGGGAAATAGCCCTGAAACTCGAGTCGCCTTTATATATTTATATTTATATATTTATATATTTGATCCTTTATATTGAACACTCAATATTTCATCTACATTCAATACTTTCTTTCATGGTGCCATCCATTTTTGTTATATTTTATTTTATATTGTATATTGTATATTATATATTGTATATTCCATATTCTATACCCCACATTAGTTCTGCAGGAATATAAATAAAACATAAAAAACAGACAGTGTTGGAACTCTTTTAAACAAAATAATATATATATATATATATATGTATGTATATATATATATGTGATACGGGTAAAAAGTGTATAACCTTCGATGCCAATAAATTGTTATTGTTCCTGAACATACATGTTCCACTTTTTGTTTCCTATACCTGCCACAGACTGCTTGAAGCTTACTAACTTTCTACACATAGAACCTTGGATCTTACCCATATATATATATATATATATAAAAGGTAGGCCAATAATCACATAGCAAAACATTTGACACTTTATTTAAATTACATTATTATTGCTATCATTATCATAATTATCATTAAAGTGGTGAGGTGGCAGAATTGTTAGCATGCTGGGTGAAATGCTTAGCGGAATTTCGTCTGTCTTCACGTTCTGAGTTCAAATGCCACCAGGGTCAACTTTGCCTTTCATCCTTTTGGGGTCAGTAAAATAAGTACCAGTTGCATACTGGGGTCAATGTAATGGACTGGTCCCCACCCCCAAAATTTCATTCCCTGTGACTTTAGTAGAAAGGATTGTTGTTGTTGTTATTCATCATCATCATCATCATCATCGTTTAACGTCCGCTTTCCATGCTAGCATGGGTTGGACGATTTGACTGAGGACTGGTGAAACCGGATGGCAACACCAGGCTCCAATCTAATTTGGCAGAGTTTCTACAGCTGGATGCCCTTCCTAACGCCAACCACTCAGAGAGTGTAGTGGGTGCTTTTACGTGTCACCCGCACGAAAACGGCCACGCTCGAAATGGTGTCTTTTATGTTGTTGTTGTTATTATTATTATTATTATTATTCATTTTGTTTATAACGTACAGGTATGTATCTAGTCATCACTACTTTATTTATTTTATTCAATTTTTGAAAAACTGAAGCAAATCCTTGACAATTCCAATGCATATTGAACTTATTGGTGCGTAACCTTTGGCCCAACCTGCACGTGCATGTGTGTGTGTGTGTGTGTGTGTGTATATATATATATACATGTGTGTGTGTATATATATTATGTGTATATATATATATATATATATGTGTGTGTGCATCATATATATATACATATATATAGAGAGAGACAGACAGACAGATAGAGAGAGAGAAAGAGACAGACAGACAGTCAGAGAGCATATCTTGTGTATCCAGTTAGCTGTATGACTGCTACAGCTGAGTTCAGATCTCCGTGTTGATTATCATCATCCATTCTGCTTCCAGTCCAGTGCTTAGGTTACTACTTAACTTACTAGTAACACTGGTTATGATATTACATGATATTACACAGCAAATGTAAGAGAAATTGTAATAAACACCAGTTTATATCATCTCCGCACCCCCACCCTCCGTCCCCCGTTCTACATTTTGCTGTTGTGGTTGTCTGGATCCACAGCATGGGATGTTTCGGGTGTAATCAGATGCTTTAAGCACAACAGGGCATCAGGGAAATACTTGATGGCATTAATATAATGATCAAATAGCAACACTTTTTTTTTATGTATATATGTGTGTGTGTGTGTGTGTGTGTGTGTGCGTGCGCACACACACACACACACACGCAATATCTGTGCCAATATCTGTGCAGGAGGACAAAGGTTCAGATCTTCATGTCTCTGGTCCTGCCTGTGCTGCGAGACTTGGACACTGTCTGGGGCCCTTAGGAGCCCCCTGACCTCCTTTGGTACCAGGACACTTCACAAGATTATAGGTTACCATTGACTGTATTTCATATCCAACCAATGGCTCTACTCAGAAACTGGTATGCATCCTGTTACTTGTATGATTCGGGAGTGCCAGCTCAGACTGTTTGGCTATGTTGCTTGATTTTCTAAGTTAGACCCTGCTGATAATGTCCTCTTCACTGACAATCCAGCTGGACTGATGGCTCATGGTCGACCACATGCTACATGGTCACAGCAAATGAGGGGCTATCTTGCAGAGATGGGGACTGACTGGAATATACTGACAAATGGTGAATGCAGCAAATGTGCTGCAACTGCATATGATGCCTAAACCTGACTAGACCCTGTGAGGCATATATTATACCTATTGGATTATACTGTGGATTTGTGAAATGTTCTCCTTTCTAATAAACTGGAGTCTAACTGATATTTCTTCAGTTAACAGAATACTATGGTAGCCAGGTTCCAACAGGAACTGCTGATGAGGTGATTGTCTGGATTATAATTATCTCCTCAGTTTATATATATATATATATATATATATATATATATATATATACACAGGGTGCGGTGAATAAATTGTTATCTAAATTATGCAAAAATGAAAATAACACTGACATGTCATTTACGAAAATTACATAAAAATATCTTGAAATACTAAAGAGTAAATTTATTCAATAAAATTGCCATTGTTTTCAACCACGGCCTCCAGACGACTTCGGAATCTCCTGCAACTCTTCTGGATGGTCTCCTTGTTTAAGTTGGTGAATGCTGCCATAATCCTTGCCTTCAGTTCATCTTTGGTGTTACAAGATTTGTTGGACTCTCACTCAACTGCGCCCCACATATAATAATCAAATAGGTTGCAGTCTGGGGAGTTAGATGGCCAGATGTTAGGGGTGGTGTGGTCACAGAAATTGTTTGACAGCCATGACTGGGTTCTCCTGCTTGTGTGACATGGTACAGTATCCTGTTGCCAGACACAGGGTCTTCCAGCAGCCACCCTCTTGACCCAGAACAGTACTACCTCCTCCAGGCACTTGATGTAGGTCTCTGTGTTGAATCTGAGGCTGTGTGAGAAGATAAATGGAGGCATAACGTCCCCATCGCTAGTGATCACTCTATACACCTTTGAAATCACCATTAGGCTCATCCAACTCTTTCTGAATCCTCTGCACTATCCTCTGATTGACACCCAAACACTCTGAAATTTTCATATTGGATCTTCCAACACAAATGCCAAGCAGCACAGCATGTCATTTCCAAGTTTCTGGCAGAGTGAATTATGTCATGGTGCTGTTTTTCTTACAGACAGTGCCCAACTGACCCTACTATACTGTGTAGTCAACAAAATCCAAAAATGCACATGTGCGAAATTAAAAATATAAAATAGCGACAATATACCAATCGCACCCTGTTTTTATTTATATATATATATATATATATATATATATATATATATAAATGAAAAATGTATGGTAAATAAACATACAACATAAGGTATACTGAATGTAAAAGTGGGTGGGAGACAAACACAGAAGGTCCCTAATTCTTCATCAGTCATCAACCAATTGCTAATACAGTTTTGCACCTTTATATATACATACATACACACATGTGTGTGTGTGTGTTCATTGATGATGATGTATACATAAACATATACACACACATACATACAACTGATGTATTTTATATACTATTTATACAGTAGCTTTAGTTCATCTTACACTATCATTGTTGTTGTTGTTGTTGGTGGTGGTGGTGGTGGTGGTGATGTATTGCTAGCAGTTATTTTATTAACATTGGTGTTTGGTGTTGGTGATCTTAATAGTTTAGTTTCTGCAGTTGATGATGATGATGGTAAGAAGAGAGGAAGAGGGAGGGAGGAGTGGTGAAAGTAATCCCAGTACACATCCCCGCACCCCTAACCATCAATCTATACACTCCCAACACCCGCTCACTTACCCTCATTCCTAGCTCAATGTGGAAGTTTTGTCACATTCCAATCTCCCAGTTAACTCTCCTTTCCCAATTATCTCTGACTGTTACTGAAGAACCACTACAAACTTTCAATGGATTATGTCTGGCATTTAGTGTTTGGGGGTATGCGTATACATATGTGCATCTATTTAGTACTTTAAATGTGAAATATTGAAATATATGTGTGTGTGTGGCTGTAGTCAAATGACTGAAACAAGTAAAAGAGAGAGAGAGAGAGAGTGTGTGTGTGTGTGTGTGTATGTGTGTGTTTACATATATTTATTAACATACGAATATACGTATATATCAAGCCCAAACTTCAAAATCATGGTCTCCACTGTTCTTGTATTAAAGAGAAATCCTTCAGTTTAATAGAAAATTCTTGATTGCTTTTATTATAGCTCAACATTAAAACAAACACTACTATATTATATATATATATATATATATATATATATATATATATATATATATATATATATATATATATATAATATATAAATAAATAAAAAAAAAAAAATATATATATAATTGCAGCGTGGAAGGTGTTTATAAGCCATTTAAGAAACACAAAAACCATTAGATTCACTTCATCATCATCATCATCGTTTAATGTCTGCTTTCCATGCTAGCATGGGTTGGACGATTTGACTGAGGACTGGTGAAACCGGATGGCAACACCAGGCTCCAATCTAAATTTGGCAGAGTTTCTACAGCTGGATGCCCTTCATAACGCCAACCACTCAGAGAGTGTAGTAGGTGCTTTTACGTGTCACCCGCACGAAGGCCAGTCAGGCGATACTGGCAACGGCCATGCTCGAAATGGTGGCTTTTACGTGCCACCCGCACAAGCCAGTCCAGGGGCACTGGCAACGATCTCGCTCGAAAATCCTATGAAGGCCAGTCAGGCGGTACTGGCAACGGCCACGCTCGAAATGGTGTCTTTTATGTGCCACCCGCACAAGCCAGTCCAGGGGCACTGGCAACGATCTCGCTCGAAAATCCTACGGGAGCCAGTCAGGCGGTACTGGCAACGGCCACGCTCAAAATGGTGCATCTTATGTGCCACCCGAACAAGAGCCAGCCCAGGGGCACTGGCAACGATCTCACTTGGCTTGCCGGGTCTTCTCACGCACAGCACACCGCCAAAGGTCTCGGTCAGTAGTCATCGCCTCAGTGAGGCCCAATGTACAAAGGTCTTGCCTCACCACCTCAGCCCAGGTCTTCCTGGGCCTACCTCTTCCACGGGTTCCCTCAGCTGTTAGGGTGTGGCACTTTTTCACGCAGCTATCCTCATCCATTCTCACCACATGTCCATACCAGAGCAATCGTCTCTCTTGCACACCACAACTGATGCTTCTGATGTTCAGCTTTTCTCTCAAGATACTTACACTCTGACGGGTATTCACATTGACATTACACATCCAACGGAGTATACTGGCTTCATTCCTTGCGAGCTTACGGATGTCCTCAGCAGTTACAGCCCATGTTTCACTGCCATGTAGCATGGCTGTTCGTACACATGCATCATACAGTCTGCCTTTTACTCTGAGTGAGAGTCCCTTTGTCGCTAGCAGAGGTAAGAGCTCTCTAAACTTTGCCCAGGCTATTCTTATTCTAGCAGCTACACTTTCAGCGCACCCACCCCCACTACTAACTTGGTCGCCCAGATAGCGGAAGCTATCGACTACCTCTAGTTTTTCACCCTGGAATGAGATAGAAGTTGTTTCCTGTTTGTTTACAGTGTTTATTGCACCTGAACATCTGCCACATAAAAAACTAACTTCCTAGTTAACCTGCCTTTGATATTGCTGCACCTCTTATGTGTCCATAGCTTGCACCGGGTACATCTTATAGAGTTACTACTTACTCCTTTTCTACATACTGAGCAGGGCCATCTACCTGAAGGGGTTTGTGTTTTATCTACCTTCCTACTTATTAGGATTTTGGTTTTAGCTAGGTTGACTCTAAGGCCCTTCAATTCTAGACCTTGCTTCCACACTTGAAACTTCTCCTCTAGTTCTGATAGTGACTCCGCAATTAGTGTAAGGTCATCAGCATAGAGGAGCTCCTAGGGGCAACCTGTCTTGAACTCCTCTGTGATTGCCTGGAGGACTATGATAAATAGGAGGGGGTTGAGGACAGAACCTTGGTGGACCCCTACCTCTACCCGGAATTCATTGCTGTACTCATTTCCAACCCTCACCTTACTGGCAGCATCTCTGTACATGGCTCGCACAGCTCTCACTAACCATTCTTCTATCCCAAGTTTCCTCATTGACCACCAGATAAGGGATCGGGGGGACCCTGTCAAAGGCTTTCTCCATGTCAACGAAAGCCAGGTACAGAGGTTTATCCTTGGCTAGATATTTCTCCTGCAGCTGTCTTACTAGAAATATGGCATCAGTAGTGCTTTTACCTGGCACGAACCCAAACTGCATCTCATCTAAATTGATTCGCTCCCTAATTAGTTGGGCTATGACCCTCTCCGTAACTTTCATAACCTGATCTAACAGCTTGATGCCTCTGTAATTATTTGTATTGATGCCTCTGTTTAAATTTAATTTGCCAAAATATTTTCGTCGCTTTGAGACCGTGACCTGTTCACTGACCTGTGATGCAGCATGGAATTTTGTCAGTGAACAGGTTGCGGTCTCAAAGCGACGAAAATATTTTGGCAAATTAAATTAAAATGTTGAAGTGAATCTAACGGTTTTTGTGTGTTTCTTAAATGGCTTATAAACACCTTCCACGCTGCAATTGTTTTCGTTCCAGCACACGATCTCAGATCAGGTCACTTGTTATGCAAGTACATCTCCATAATATATATATATATATATATATGCATATATACATACATACATACATATATGTACATACTTACATATATATATATATATATATATATATATATATATATATATATATATATGTATATATATATCAAATACAAAAATGGGACAAGAATGCAAAACATCCAGACACTTAGGTGATACAAAAAAGGGACAACAAAACATCCAGACAGACGATACTAGGAAACAAGGACGAGTCATTCGGAGTTTTCTTTCCTCAATTGAGTTCCAGATTATCTTTGCAATTTCGGCTGGGATATATGGGTATAGGACGTCACAAAACGTAAAAAACATGAATTACAAAATACAAAAACAACATGAAATATGAAGGCAAACTTAGGTATGCGAACAGCGAGAGAAACAAATGGAAAACAAGACAAGTAACATAAAAAACAACCCTTGTCAGCTGTTCATCTACTCCACATTTCGAGTAATTAATGACAATATGAGGCTTCGAAGAACAGTTGTTCCCATGAAACAGATTAATCAACGGAATACAGTGTCTGCAAGTTGATGAGTACATCATATTCCCTGCATTTTCTTATTGCTATATATATAATATATATATATATATATATATATATATATATAGCATAATCATTGTTGTCGTTATCATTTAATGTCTGTTTTCCATGCTACCATGAGTTGGGTGCTTTGACAGGATCTGATGAGTCACATGGCTGCATTGTGCTCCATGACACCTTTGACATGGTTTCTACAGCTGGATACCCTTCCTAATGCCAACCACTTTAAAGAGTGTACTGGGTGCTTTTTTCATACCCCCAGTACTAGCAGGATTTCCAAATAATTTGCACTGTAAGATTGGAAAGAAAAAGAAAGTGGGGGGAGTAAGAGACCACTCAACTAAGAGGGGGCAATATTTGAAAGGGTAGAAGAGTGATTTCTATACTAGGGACCAGCAGAAGTGTCTTGCCATAGAAAAGATATGTGGTTACTCTGCATTTATATAAGAGTAGGTGGGAGTACCTGGGAAAAATATAAAGACGGCGGCCAGAGTAAAACCGCAAGTGTGTGTGTGTGTGTGTGTAGTTTGGTATTGGGTTAACAATTGTTCAAAACTAAAGTTTGACTGTCATTTCCGATAAAGGAAATGACACCCGTGAGAACCCTATTTATAAACTAATTAAAAAGTGGAATGGCAAAACAAGGAAATTGCATTGAATGTGAGATAAAAGAATTCAATCAGGCTAATTTTCATAAACAACAACCTCAGCAAATTGTAATTAAAATATGAGAAACCAGCATGCTCATTAGTGAATACATTTGAACTACAGTTCAATGTCAACCCCCACCCCAAACCTTAGCAACTAAAGAAATGCTGGACTCATGAAATGTTCTTTACCTTGTATTTCACATGGGTATTGTTGTTGCTGCATAGCCCTAGGTCAGCTCTCAATGAAGAAGCTTATCATCAAAAAGTGTTCAGCCATGGTTACCTCCATAGAGTAGCTAAGACAACATCATGTGTTATGGTTGTTGGTGGATTGATAGAACCATTAGAGCATGGGGCAAAACACATTGCAGTTCGGTATATGCAATTGAAGCAGTGTCAAATTAAAATAGCCATCCATGTATCATACTTGAGGTATATAAACCATTGATAGGACAATTACTGTTGGTATTCATCCTGAGATAACATCTCTTTTACATGTGCTGTGTTAAAAAAAACTGGCGGGAGACCAAAAAATCATGCCAGAGTTCTCACTGGCTGCTGTTGGGTGATTTTTCATTTCCCTCCATTATCTATTGTGTCTTTAACACAGCACATCCATTAGAGATGTTATCTTGGGACAAATACTGCAGGAAGTGGCCTATCAATGGTGTATATACATTAAGCATGATGCACAAGAGGCTATTGCAGTATTTATTTCAGATCTTTACATTCTCAATTCAAATCTGGCTGAGGTCAACTTTGTCAGTTATTCTACTGTTCAATTCATTCTGATTATACCATTTCCAGTATTTAACTAGAATTGGTCAAATCAACTGTTCCCAAAATTTAAGTCTCTGTGTCTATGCAAGAAATCATATTCATAGTGGTTTAGCTTCAGATCAACCTTCATTATGCAGACCCATGATCAGAGGTGTTCCAGACATGACCATCCCATCTATTGTTTAGCACCAGATTAGCTGTGATCAAAACAGACCATTGATCAAAAGATCTCCAGTCAGCATTATCCTTACTGGAGTAAATTTGTTCCAATACTAAAGTCCCCAAAAGTGTGGACGTCACAGCATTGAGGCCATGCGGTTAAGAACTTGAGGCCTTGAGGCCATGCAGTCAGAACTGATCTGGGAAGGGCATGTTTCTCAGATAGTGGATCATTACCTGCTTATGATTGTGCAGTATGGCCACTGCAACAGAAAAATAACAAAGAAAAAAATATAAGGCTTCAACATCAACAGTGATCTACAATGGTTTTCATTCTCAGCACCTGGTGAAATGCCATTTACCAGTCTGTCACTAACTTCCTTTAACATGCATGGAGTTGATCTTGAAGACAAAAGAAGACTGATGAAGAACTATGACACAACAGCACCAAACTCAAAACAGAATTTCCAACACAGCTGCTGGCCTTGCTTGTCCTCTACATGAGTCATCGAATCAGCTGTCAGTGAGCCTGTTCTTGACGCAGACAGTTCCTCCCATGAATACTCACATGCAACGCCAAACCACAATAACCTTTCACTACATTATCTAATGTATCGTTTTTAGGACAGAAAGACCTGGCCTTCATGTTGTTATATCTAACATGATGGGAAAGCCAACAGATTCTCTGTAGGCTCACGAAAGTACTACCACCACCACTACTACTGCTGCTGTTGCTGCTAACTAACCATTCCAGTCTTGACAAGATAAGTGTAAATATCCTTGACATATTCTTTTGTCAAAGAAGAAACAATGAGATGACAGTAACTGAATTCCTTTTTAGTTTTTTTTTCTTGTTAAATATTGGTATGTATGTATGTATGCATGCATGTATGTGTGTATGTATATATTTATAGATAGGGAGAGAGAGAGAGAGAGAGAGAGAGAGAGAGAGAGAAAATGAACAATGGAACATAAATGTGTGAGTGTGTGAATGTATGTGTATGTATGTATATATATATATATATATATATATATATATATATATGTATATATATATATATATATACTACATATGTGGAAAATTGGTCTGTGTGTGTTTGTTTGTGGCGTTGTTAGCTAACTCCTCCTACATCGTTTTATTGATTTTGATGAACCTTGACACGTGAGTAGAACTCATGAAAGACATTTTAAATTGTTAGAACAATTCCACCAAAAAACCGTTCATCGCATTTTAAACATTAAATGGAGTTCTTTTACTCCAAACACAGATGTCCTTGCATCTGCAGGCATCACCTCAATAAAAGCTATGATTTTGAGGAACCAAAT